>NC_092288.1:10355228-10655228 GCF_036320965.1 Panulirus ornatus | reverse complement strand
GTGCTGGCCTTCCTCACCTTTTGCTAATCATCCATCCATTGTAACGGCAGCTCATTTGTTTTGGGTCTGTCTTCAGCCAGACAACAGGCAGTTCAAAGTTCACAGTTCCCAGGCATCAACCCAAAAATTATTTCAGTCTGTGCACAGATAAGTTCTTGAAAAATGAGAGGGGAAGGCAAAACAGAAAGAGAAATCCTTGTAGGGCATCAGCTTGTAAGGAAAAGCATTTTTAATTTTCAACTCTTACATTTCTGTCCTTGCGGTCTGTTCCCTTAGCATTTAAGCACACCTATATGAAGGAGAAAGGTTTAGAGAAAACTTTCAGATAAGGAAACTAAAACCAAAAGTAAAAATAATTACCTTCAAGGGTGATTAAGAGGGACACTAAAATGTCTCCCCTGAAGAATGGGTCCTAAGGGCCATGAAGGGTATATATACATTTACACTAAGGTATCATCTGACAAAGGGAGTAACTGAGTGCCAAAGACTCCTTTTCTTCATTCCCTCCAACAGAAAGCTTCCTCACAGCCCAAGCTGAGTCAATAAAATGAGCTCCTTAATCCAGTTAGGAATGTTTCTCATGAAAAGGGGTTTTAATGTTCCAGAATACAGAAATAAATGGTCCCCCCCCCCATACAGTCTCCACTGAAGTCCAAAAGGTCACTACGAGAGAGATGATGACAATAGGGTTATTCATGGATCTAATAAAATAATGTAGCTCTATCTTTTGCCAAAACTCTAAGATTAGAGTACACTTAATCCATAAGGGCTTGTCAAAAATAGAAGATTCTTGTGTCTGGAAACATTGTGCAATCAATTAACTCTCCTTCCAGAGCCCAAGGATACAATAAAAAGTTTTTATAAGGAGACAATGTGGAGCTAGAATCCTAGAAAAACTACACGACTGAATAAGAACACAAAAAGCCCTCACTTAGACTGCAATAGAAAAGCAAACAACCTCCTCAGCATGCTAGGAAAGCTTTCCCCAAAACAAGACCTTTCAGCTTAATACCAAAGCCAAGAGGTAGGGTTTCTTGAAGGGCACTCTTACAATATGCAAAAGTGTTACTAGCTTTATTCTTGTAGTGGAAAAGGTTACAGATCATTGACCATAGGGCTTTCGTCATATCTGAGACATTGAACTCTTCAAGAATGAACTGAAAGGCATTCCAGACCAATGGGAACTGTTTTTCAGTTGAAAGATGAATGTTGTGTTAAAGGTCATCATTTTCCAAACCTTTAACTGTAGAAATCTTTGAGAAAATCCATACATGTAAATTCTTGAATCTAGAACTTTCAGTTCGAGGTACCCCCACAAAAAGGCTGGGTATCAGCAAAGGAGTATAGCACAGCTGAAGAATATCCGGCACCAGGATTGTTCAACCAATATTGGGGCTACCAACACTGATAAACCCCCAAAACCATATAATTTGAGAAGAACCTTTCCCAGATGCTGTACTGGGGTAAACGAGAAATGTGGTTCCAATAATTCCAATCCAAAGACACAACATCTGTTGCAACTGCCTCATGTATAAAACTGGAGATGCATATGCTGGTAGTAATGGGATGGTTCTTGTGGCAATGAGATCCACCTAGGGTGTCACTCCTATGGAAAGGATCCAAGTAAATGCCTCCTTCCCTATAAACATTTATTTCTGTTGGCATTGTGTTTAATCTTGTGAGGGCATCTACTAATACATCACATACTCCTTGGAGTTAAGAAGCTTCCAAAGGAAGTACATTAGAGTACCTGTGAGTGTTTCGTTTTTGCTAATTCTAAATGAATGAGGGATTTGCAAGATCTTTGTTCATAAGGCAGCTGACAAGTTAACACAGTACAAGATCCATTGAAGTGATTCAATCATCTCTCTCTTATCTTTTTACTGTCATGGATATTATACTGTCAAGCCATACTGTGTAACAATGCATAAATAGATATATAATGATGGTGTATAATGTTTTTAGCAAGTGTTTACAAGTGGGCGGATTGGGCCTGTTTCACATTGCTATAATTCTATGTTTCTGATGAGCACTAAACAGTTGGCAACATGGGCTGCTTGACATCCTTTTAAATCCACCCCTTTCATTTTTTCTACCCATTTACAATATCTTTCATCGACATACATGAAAAGAGCAAAAGCTATGTTAAACTTGAGGAAGCTTATGCCATACTGTCAGCATCAGATTATAAACACTCTACTTTCATATTTCTTCTTTTTGTTTCAGATGTTTGCTATCAGATGTTGTTATGAAATATCAATGCCAGGTATAGAAACTTTATAATTTTCCCTTCATAATAAAATGTACGATGCCAACTGCTTATGGGTATCAGATGTGACAATGTAAGCTGAGCAGTGGCTTCTTTTTATCAAAAACCTAATCATCATCCTCACTTCTCATTATTTGATATAATGAAATGAAAAAATAAATTACCTTTTTCTTCTCAAATAGGCAGCCATAAAAAAAGTCTGTACTATAAAAAAAGAAATACTCAACCAAATCAAGAATTTTACAACTTGAAGAAATCTTTTTTTTCATACCTGTTTGCAATCTACCACCTTAATGAGGTAACATTAAGAACAAACTTTTAAACCTAAAACTAATTAACATACTTGAAAGGACTTTACCTGAGCTGAGAATGCCACAAAGAAGGCAAACCAGAAGTGGCATAACGTAAAGGCAAAATTCTTGTAGAAGAAATATCTGAGGAACTTGCACATACGGTAGTATGACCACCGTCCATGCACAAGTAAAAGCCGCTCCAGAAATCTGAACTGAGCTATAGAATAGTCTGAAGCCAGTACAGCTTGTAAGCCTTCTTGGCCAGAGATGCCTACACCAATATGGGCAGCTGGAAAATAAAATAATATATAAATACCTGCACCAATACACCTCCTACCCTAATCACAAACTAACAAACTACCAACTCTCCAGTAAAAAAAAAAAATTTACACCTGCCTCACAGTTAAGTAACCTCTACTCACAGATCCCCCCAAACCAAACATATATAATACTGACAAAATATACACTCAAATAACCTAAGCACTAGACACAACTAGCACTAAACAACTGACCTCCCAGCTCAGTGTTAAATTCCAACCAGTGTTAACCAGTGTTAAATTCCAGAAACCACATTCAGCAGACAAACAAGAGTGATATCCTCCCATCTATGCTGTGGGCATCACCCACCACTACAACTACAACACTACAAGCACCATTGCAACATATCACAAGAACCTTCACTGAAAATCTTTTCCATTCCATCCTTCCACCTCCAATTTGGTTACCCAGTTCTCCTTGTTCCCTCCACCTTTGACACACATTTCCTCTTTGTCAGCCTTTCCTCACTCATTCGTTCCATATGTCAAAACCATTTCAACACACTCCCTTCTGCTCTCTCAACCACACTCTTTTCATTACCACATATCTCTCTTACCCTTTCATTTCTTACTCGATCAAACAGCCTCACACCACACAGTCCTCAAACATTTCATTTCCAATACACCCACCCTCCTCCATACAACCCAATCTACAGCCCATGCCTTGCAACCATATAATGTTGTTGGAACTACTATTACTTCAAACATACCCATTTTTGCTCTTCGAGATAACGTTCTCTCTTTCCACACATTCTTCATGACTCCCAGATATCTATAGCCACGAGGAAACATGTTTTCCCAAGTGCACTTTCATGTAAAGATCACATCATCAGGGGAGATGCAAGGATGAGATAGAAGACTTAGAACAGTCAGTTGATATACAAGGAAGGAATGAAGCTAAGACACCATTTGTAAACAAGTGTTTCCAGTTGGTGGTGTTTGGGTTGGTGGTGATCGCTAACATGAAAATAGATTTTTAGCAGGAAGATAACTTATCTTTATAAATTGTATAATAAATCTATGTTACCCTTAGCATGATACAAAATTCATCCTGAACAGATCAGCAGAATAAATAAGAATTAAGAAATAATAAAAAGGAGGAGGGAGGTTGAAATGTAAGGGAAAGTCAGACTTGAGTTGCCCTTGGTTACCATAAAGCAGTACTGGGGAAGAAAAAAAGTTATGTGAATCACTTGGTGTAGAAATATAAAAAAATTCAACACACTAATTAAGCCTTACTTTTGATCATGGAAACATCATTAGCACCATCTCCAACAGACAGTGTTACAGCCTTTTTGTAGCGCTTCACTAAATCTACCACCATAGCCTTCTGTAGTGGAGTTACACGACAGCAAATCACTGCCTTACCTGAAGCAAATCAAAGCAAATGCATAGCTATGATATATCTATGTATAATTATTATTATTATTATACTTTGTCGCTGTCTCCCGCGTTTGCGAGGTAGCACAAGGAAACAGACGAAAGAAATGGCCCAACCCACCCCCCCCATACACATGTATATACATACATCCACACACGCAAATATACATATCTACACAGCTTTCCATGGTTTACCCCAGACGCTTCACATGTCTTGATTCAATCCACTGACAGCACGTCAACCCTGGTATACCACATCGCTCCAATTCACTCTATTCCTTGCCCTCCTTTCACCCTCCTGCATGTTCAGGCCCCGATCACACAAAATCTTTTTCACTCCATCTTTCCACCTCCAATTTGGTCTCCCTCTTCTCCTTGTTCCCTCCACCTCCGACACATATATCCTCTTGGTCAATCTTTCCTCACTCATCCTCTCCATGTGCCCAAACCACTTCAAAACACCCTCTTCTGCTCTCTCAACCATGCTCTTTTTATTTCCACACATCTCTCTTACCCTTACATTACTCACTCGATCAAACCACCTCACACCACACATTGTCCTCAAACATCTCATTTCCAGCACATCCATCCTCCTGCGCACAACTCTATCCATAGCCCACGCCTCGCAACCATACAACATTGTTGGAACCACTATTCCTTCAAACATACCCATTTTTGCTTTCCGAGATAATGTTCTCGACTTCCACACATTCTTCAAGGCCCCCAGGATTTTTGCCCCCTCCCCCACCCTATGATCCACTTCCGCTTCCATGGTTCCATCCGCTGCCAGATCCACTCCCAGATATCTAAAACACTTCACTTCCTCCAGTTTTTCTCCATTCAAACTCACCTCCCAATTGACTTGACCCTCAACCCTACTGTACCTAATAACCTTGCTCTTATTCACATTTACTCTTAACTTTCTTCTTCCACACACTTTACCAAACTCAGTCACCAGCTTCTGCAGTTTCTCACATGAATCAGCCACCAGCGCTGTATCATCAGCGAACAACAACTGACTCACTTCCCAAGCTCTCTCATCCCCAACAGACTTCATACTTGCCCCTCTTTCCAAAACTCTTGCATTTACCTCCCTAACAACCCCATCCATAAACAAATTAAACAACCATGGAGACATCACACACCCCTGCCGCAAACCTACATTCACTGAGAACCAATCACTTTCCTCTCTTCCTACACGTACACATGCCTTACATCCTCGATAAAAACTTTTCACTGCTTCTAACAACTTTCCTCCCACACCATATATTCTTAATACCTTCCACAGAGCATCTCTATCAACTCTATCATATGCCTTCTCCAGATCCATAAATGCTACATACAAATCCATTTGCTTTTCTAAGTATTTCTCACATACATTCTTCAAAGCAAACACCTGATCCACACATCCTCTACCACTTCTGAAACCACACTGCTCTTCCCCAATCTGATGCTCTGTACATGCCTTCACCCTCTCAATCAATACCCTCCCATATAATTTATCAGGAATACTCAACAAACTTATACCTCTGTAATTTGAGCACTCACTCTTATCCCCTTTGCCTTTGTACAATGGCACTGTATATTTATCTATGTATAAATATACAGTTTTTCAATCACACACACTGAAACAAAAAATTCTTGAAACACATGGACCAGAGTCTAACAATTTCATTTTTTAACGAAGGCACATGAGAGTGTATTTGGAGTGTGTCAGAGTGGATTTAGATGGTTATCTTCGATTTAATAATGAAAAGGAGTTAAGGTGGTTTCTATAGGATGCAGGACTATGTGAATAAAATAAAAATACTAAGTGGGAGTAGAAGCTTAAGGAGGATGTTATGGCAAATAACATAAGTACCTAAGAAAAAATAAGAAAAGATTTTGCCTGTCGCTGGGCTAGCATGTAGCATTCACTGTGTATTCTGTTTGCTTCACAATACTGCTCTTTCTTGGGTTTACCAATAATGGAGTCTAACCACTTGTCCAGTCTTCTTTGGAAGGTTTTAGTACTCATTCCATACACATTTTCACTTTCAGTGGGCAAACCATATGAACCACCATCTTTTCCACCTGGTGCCTTTGAGATATACTGTGCAGCTAATATCTACTCCTTCCATTTCTAGTATTTGATTATGGTATGTTTTTCTACCTTCTTTAATCTGATGCTGGATAAAAATTTTGATATATTTTTCCTTCTCTCTAGCCCAAACAGCTTAAGTTCTGTCAATGTTTTATGACATCATTTTTCATTTGTTAACCAAGATGGAAGATCTTACAAACGTTTTGTGGGGAGGAAAGCTTACAGAAGTAATGAGATGTTTCTATCAAGAGTGTAAGGCAAGTGTACAAGCAAGAAGAGAGGATAGTGAATGGTTTCAGGTGAAGGTTGGACTGCAACAGGCCTGTGTGATGTCACTATGGCTGCTTAATTTGTTTATGGATGGGGTGGTAAGGGGATAAAATGCAAGGATCCTGAAGAGAGGAGTGAGCATACAGTGTATATGATGTAAGGGGTAGGGGGCCTGGGAAGTGAGGCAGTCATTGTTTGCTGATGACACAGCACTGGTAGCAGATTTGAAGGAGAAACTGCAGAAGTTGGTGCAGATGGGGGTGTAAGTTGCAATGAAGAATATTTGGAAGATGCGAAATGTTTTAAATACTTAGGAGTGGTCATGGCAGCGAATGCAACCAAGGAAGCACACGCGAGTCATTGGGTAGCTGAAGGGGTGAAGGTTCTTGAAGCAATGTGGGAAATGTGGAAAGAAAGGATGTTCTCTGGAAGGACAAAAGGGTGTATGTCTAAAGGTACAGTGGGTATACATGCATGGAATGGGGTACATATGATGTGTGAAGCAAGGTGTATGTGTTGGAAATGAAATGTCTTGGGAAAATATGCACTATGAAGTGGTTTGAGAGTAATACAAAGCAAATAGATAGGTCAGGTAATAAGAAGACTGCAGCTGAGAGAGCTGAAGTTGCTGTGCTGAAATGGTTTGGATACAAGGAGAGAATAAAACAGGAGAGATTGACAAAAAGGATATATGTGTCAGAAGTGGAAGGGACAAGGATAAAGGGAAACTGATCTGGAGAGGGAAGGATAGAGTGAAAAATTTTTGAGTGATTAGGGCCTGAACATGCAGGAGGGAGAAAGTGGATATAATCTGCATTCTTTACTCTGAAATTCTGCATTATACCTTCTGTACCTACAAAATTCCATGACTGGAAAGTCCTGAATGAGTCTTAAGCTTCTGCAAAGAAGAGAATCAGAAAAAGCAAGAGACTAGAGGTAAAGTTTGACATCTTTTTGGCTTTTGATGCTGGTTAAAGTGGTAATGATGCTGCCACAACCTCTAAATACTAGATCCAGAGAAATTTCATGTATTATCTTAAAATTCAAATCTGTTTTTTGGCTTAAATACTTTGATGAATAGTGTAACTGGATGGTACTGTACTGCATGTTTTTGAGCACTGCATTCATCTTCTTGGATGTAAATTGCTGAGAAATTATCCCAAGGACTATGAACTCCCATCAATCAATTGCATTCTCTGGTAAAATGTGATCCACTACTCAGTGTTCCCATTAAGTTGAGATTTCCAAGAACACATCCCCAATATCACGCAGGGATCAGATGTATAAATGCAATTTTCTTTTATTTCATCAAGAGATCCAGATGAACAGGGTACAGATAATCAAGATTTCAGTGTACATTGCTGGAAGTTAAAATCGCTTTTGTGAGAGATTGATGAGTGGATTATAGAAAGTGCAAAAAAATGCATATAAAAAATCAGACAGATATAGCATTGTAAATAACTGATGATCCAATGAAAGGAAATGGTAATATGGAAAGAATATGAGAGGAACGACAAAAAAGTGCATATTAAAGTGGAGTGAATTCACATACATGCAGAATAAGAAAGAAGTTGTGGAGGAAGGACAGATATAGGAAGTGTATGTGTCAGTGGGATGTCATTATGAATTTACAGTGTGCAGAGATGAGTATATGGTGAAGATACTCATCTGGAGAACTATCACCATAATACAGAATGAAAATGATCAAATGTATACATAAACAAGTTTCATTATCAATACATGTAATATTATGTAGTTATATAACATCCAAATCAACTTTAACAATAAATTGGTTGTAAAGAAAATATACAAACAGAAAGTGAACAGTGCAGATTTCTCATCATTAGAAAAACCCTGATAAGTGGATAAAACGATACACAATACAACTGCTGAAAATTCTACATAACTGATTTAATTGGCAAAATGTGCAAAATCTAGTCTGTTATGTACTTCACTATGTGATAATAGATATAAAAGGAGTAAAGGTGGTACTTACAGCAACTAGCAACTTCTAGAAAAAGTCTCTCATACTTTGCATTAAGGGCAAACACTAGAGAGTGTCCACTGATGACTAGAGCGAAGCCTCCGTTATGTTCACCAGCATCACTCAGGTTATCTTGCCCTACGCCCTCATCACTGTAAATACTACCAGTGTAAAGGGCAGTGAGACTAACAACACAACAAGGCATCTTTGTAACCATATAAGCACATAAAATTAGAGAAAGACATTTGAGAGGAATATTATAACTAAACAGGAGCTCTGGTCCTGTAGATATCTCAACCCCTGCAGAGTGCTTCTCATTTTTTTACACATACTAGCAGATTTAGGCCCTCAGTGCCCTGTTCAGCTTGCTCCTGCCAATGACTGCCACAGCCTTCCTCACCAACATCATACCTTCCCACCCTGGCCATCACCTCTCCCTCCCTTCTTGGCCATTACACCGAGACCATAATTCTGGTACATCAAGTACCTAATTCACTCCCATTTTGTTAGTATATCATAAGCCATCACAATACGAGCCGAGCTGGCTGTGTGGTGCACCCAAGCAATGTTACACATCACCATGCTGCACATGCCACTCTGTCCAAGCAAGCTATGCTGCCCAATGCATTAATTCTCTTCCAGCATCCACACTGTTTGCCACCCAATTAATTCTACAGTTATTCACACATGTACCAGTCATCACCCTATTCCAACTACAAGTGCAACCACCAGGATGAGAAGGAAGACCTTTAACTTGGAGGCAAAGGTGAAAACACTGGATGAATTTGAGTGTGGTTCCAGAGCATCTACTGCTGCTCACTGTTCCAATCACTCTTCTGTTCAAAACACTCATCTCGCACTCAATGAATGATATGGTAAATTGCATTTTTGATACGTCTTTTCAACACAGTTCTCTTTTGCAGGTTCTTGGCTACTCCATGCATTAAAAATGAATTACCTATTAAGAAAAATATTGGTAGTAGTTGTTAGACAGCCACCAAACAGGAAGGGATATTACCAGTGGTTATCAGGCAGGTCAGCTACAGCTGCATAGTGAGCCAGCACTTAGGTGGTAGTCAACTTGGCAACCACTGAAGTGCTGGCTCACAAGGCATCCATCATTAACCCTCCCGATACCCAGGCAAGTAGTGCTGGTCATTGCCTGGCCATCAACTACTACCTTCTATGCTACATGCTCCCAATACAAACTAAATTCATGTTTAACTTTACAGTTACAGTATACAACAATATGAATCATTCAAGTGTATATCATAAAGAAAAATATTTTTTCATTGCATCTTTAACCAATAATATTTAGCTCAATTTTATGGTAATGAAACAACTCAATGTTAATGATATATTCTGGCACAGTACATTACAAAACCCCCCCACTAAAGTATCTCTAAAATGTAAATTTCAGTTCTTCACACATTAAATAATACTGAAAAAGATGCCTTGTTGTGCAGAAACCAGTAGACTGTGGACATTAAAACAAAATATTTTGAGTTACATTGTAAAAGTGACCCAGTGGAAAAAAAAGCAATACATTTGGTAATGTGAGAGATGGAGAAGTAGCATGAAACATACAACAGTCACAAGTATAAGATAAGCAACAGACTCTTGAAACAAAAAAAATACTTGTTCTACTTTACAGTAACACAATATAAATCTAAAAACAACTTTTTCTTATGAAGAAAAAATTGTATGCATCATCTTTCTCTAACTACCAATATGCAACTCAGTTTAAAAATAAGTACAAGAATAAATGAATGTTACTGATATATTTTGACACGGTACATTAAAAATCACCACCAGTCTCTCTAAATGTACATTTCACTGTATTCAAATAATAAATGATGCTGGAAAGATGCCTTGCTGTGCAAAAACATTATTTTAACCGCTAAATAAAGCACAAACACATCGGAAAGTCAAGTGTTCTAAAAACAAACTTACAGTGTATTAATAATACATTTGAGAGTCAAGTGTTCTAAAAATGTATCCTCAAAACATACTTATGTCGTATTGATAATACATCTGAGAGTCAAGTGTTCTGAAAACTACAATGTGCAGTGAATAGCTCAAAAGAAATCCCTTTTAAGCCATCACGATGAGTTTCATAATGTAAACTGAAGCTATATCACATCAAAATAATACTCCATCAACTAATTTCACTAAACACAGCAATACTGAGTCTAATATGAATGCAACATAGTCTAGCAAAGCTAGTCAGCAGAGTCTCAGATGAAATGTTTTTTCATCTATCATTCTCAGATGACATGTCTTTTTCATCTATTATTTTCAAGCCCTCAAGTTTACAGAGATTTGAATTCTAGTTCTAGTATCTAACATGGCATGGGCAAAAAAATGCCATAGTCCTGACCATCTTGGATGAGAGCAAAATTGAAAATACAAGAAAAAGAATGAAAAAAAAAAAAAAATCAATTTGAAATCTTGTTTCTGTTAAACTGACTCTTACAGGAAGACAGGGTAAAGAAAGGAAAAGATAAGTGAAGAAAATTCCAAGAGCTTTGCTGTAGGTAAGATCGAGGTATCATAATACAGCATATGACAAAACATCTCTGAGGTGTTTTCAGCCATATTAAGCAACTGCTCGAAATAATGAGGGACAATGGCTTCAATAAGAAGTGAAGCAGAAGTTATTGCTGTGCAAGTGAGGGCAACTTATTTGCTATAAAAAGCTGCACTTAGATGAATGAGAAAGCTGTCCAGACCTCTTCATACCTTCCATCAACAAATCAAGAAACACCACCAAAAAACTTTAAAACCCATTCACTGAGCAAAGAAACCTCATCAGTCATGCATGAATCTGACCAGATAACAGAAAAACTGCTGAAAGTCTTGCCTATACATTCCCCAACCACACCTCTCAGGCCTTGACACACACTATGCATCACTATTTTTGGTGAGTATGCATTTACTAGTACACAATTTCCTGGAATAACCTGCATAACTGACTGATTTACCAAAAGAAAAAAAATATATCTTTCTAACACTTGATCACCAATTTCCCACATTAGTGTGGTAGCACCAGGAACAGGCAAAGAAAGGTTACATCTGCTCACATCCATTCTCTTGCTACCATGAGTAATGCACTGAAACCACAGCTTCTTATCAACAACCACACCCAACAGACCTTCTCATGGTTACCTTTGACACTTTACATGTCTTGGTAGAGTCCAATGACAGCAGATCAACCCCAGTATTTACCATTGTTGCAATTCACTCTATCCCATGCACGCCTTTAACTCTCATGCATGTTCAGGCCTGGATTGTTCAAAAAAATTTTGCACTCCATCCTTCCACTTCCAATTCAGTCTCACCATTCTCCTTGTTATCTTCACTTCTCAAAAGTATATCCTCTGCCACCAGTGCTGTATCTTCAGTAAACAATAACTCACTTTCTAAGCCCTCTCAGCCCCAGTGGCTACATACTCACTCCTCTCAAAGACTACACTTACCTCCCTCACCATCCCACCCATAAACAAATTAAACAATCATGGTGATATCACACACCCATGCACTAAACCAATCTTCACATGAAACCATTCACTCTCCCCTCTTCCTACTCGTACACATGCCTTACACCCAATATAAATTTCTCAATGTTTCTAACAGCTTTCCTCCCACACCTTATATTCTGAAGAGCTTCCATAAGGCATGTCCATTAACCCTATTGTAAGCTTTCTCTAGATCCATAAATGCCAGATAGAAATCCAGTATTTCTCACACATTTTTCAAAGCAAACATCTGATCCAAACATCCTCTACTACTTCTGAAACCACACTGCTCCTCACTAATCTGATGCTTTGTACCTGCCTGCATCCACTCAATCAATACAACTTATCACGTACACTTCACTAACTTAAACCTCTCTAGTTTATACATTCACCGTCATCCTCTTTGCCTTATACAGTGGTACTATACATGCATTTTGCCAATACTCAGGCAACTCAGGATGATTCATACATACACTGAAAATGTATAAACATTAAGGTTGAGGCACTAAAGGCTAAGAAGTGGCACTGGAGCCCTATTTATGGAGACTATCGCTGTAGCCATCCTTTTGAGGGAGTTCCAGGAGGGAAAAGGTGACAGATATAGATAGAATAGATAGATAGACCTCCGTATTCCACGTGTCTTGTAGAAGGGAACTAAAGGGGGTCTCGTTTAACCTACAGACTACATACTCCTCTCTCCATGACCCTTGCATTCATGTCTTTCACTGTCCCATACATAAACAAAGAAAACAGCCATTGTAACATGGCTGTTTGAGCAAACCACAAAATACCAAATTTTTCTGGATGTTTTCTATCTAAATTGTCTAAAACAGGAAGTTTCTGTGAGACTATGGAGCACACAACACATATATGTAACAACAAGATCATACATCAATCTAAAGAAATATTCTTAACTTCACCAAGCAAGGGCAAAATGTGTTTAGACACATCAAAAATCACAAAACAATTTATCAAACAAATACAGAGACACTAACCTGAAGGTTACCACAGAAAGGTTAGTCTGTGGTTGGCTGGTAGCTGACACATTCCGGATTTGTTCGCGAAACTGCTGCAGCTGATCTTCAACTTCAGAGGCACTTTGAGCATCAATGATGAAGATGTCAACCATTTCATCGGTTAGTAACTGTAAAATTTCAGTATCTCTTACAAAAATGAACTTCTACATCAATGAAGATGTTTAAAGAGAACCAATCTTAAAAAATGTACACTTTATCAAGATACCATTTAAATAATGTACACACAATTTGGAGACACTATACCTAACACATGTTGGTGTGTTACCCACTAGAACACTGATGGCATCTATTTTGACTTAGCACTACAAATAAAAAAGTTAATCAATCATTAAATAAACATAATATTTTGTATACAAGTTACCTGACATGAATATCCAATGTTGATGGCTGTTTCTTGTTTATCACCAGTTAAGACCCATATCTTAATGCCTGCCACTGCTAAATTGGCTATAGTTTGTGGAACTCCATCTTGGAGCTTATCTTCAATGGCAGTTGCTCCTAAGAAAACAAAATAGTTAATCAATATAAATAGAGCCTGTATATCAAAGATGAGGATGAAATACATTTTTTTCATACTTTATGGCCATTCCCACACTAGCAAAGTAGCATAAGGAACTGATAAAGAAAGGCCACATTTGCTCATATCCATTCTCTAGCTGTCATGTATAATGCACTGAAACCACAGCTCCTCTGATTATCTATCACTTTTCACTCTGTTCGCTTTACATGGAATGGATCAAGAGCACACAACCTTTTTGATCACACACACAACCTTAAACTGTGCTCAATATGCTTAAGTAAATGAAAGCTTCCTTATGACAATCACACTTCTGAAATTTTCACTTTGCAAGCAGAACTAACCCCTCTATTTACACCATCATACTTAAACCCATGACATCACTGTAAATGACAAAACTTATCTGAAATGTCTCAAGCTTAAAATAATTCACTCTGTATGTTACCATCCCTTCTATGGGCTACCTTTTCTTGTACCTTAAACCATACTACTATTGTCGTATGTCCTAACTGCAGGTGGATAGTAGATGGTAAAAAGCCACCAACCAAGTAGGTATATTACTGATAATATCTGCCTGAGTATTGGGAGGGTTAGTGATTGCTGCAAAATGAGCCAGCACTTCAGAAGCTGTCAACTTGCACTCCTCTGACCCAGGTAGCTGTCTCTTCTTTCAGCCTCACCCAAGTGTGGACTGCTGGCATTCTGTCCACAAACATAGAATCTCTACTTGTCACACATAACACTTGATATCACAACTCACATAACTCATCCTTCATAACTCTACATTTTCTTGTGGTGAGTGCTATATGCTAGCCCTGCCTTTTGGGAAAATGGTGGGGACAATAAATAGAATCATTAAGCAGCTGCATTAACTAGAAACATTATGTAGAAACAGTTGGTAGGAATGTTAGCTGGGAGCATTAAGTAAAAGTAATGGGTTGGAATATTTGGTAGACATATTAGGTAGTAGTAGTCAGTAGGAACATCAGGTAGAAGCCTCTGAAAACACTGTGCTAGAGTTGGCCTCTGCCAGTGGCCCATTAAGGGTGAGGCACTAAAGGCTAAGAAGCAGGCAGTTGAGTTTCACCAATTACAATGACTCTTTTCCTATGGCCACCCCCTGGAAGGACTTCCTGGAGGGAACAGGCATCTTATAAAGGCTTCTGATAGGTATTTGTAATGATTTCTATAAATCATATACATTACTTACTTTTGCATTATTTATTTTCCTAATGTAACATGTAAGTCATCTATCTCTGCTGCTCTAATCTTTAACTTTCCTGAGTCTAGGAAAATTGCTTAACATCCGTATATCATCTAGGGCAATCACTCCATCAGGAAAACGTATTTTTTTTCCATGTATGATGCTAACCTGACCTTCATAGTGAGAGTAGACTACCCTTTATTTTTCAAGCAGGTAGTCTGAGAAAGTTGGAAATGAAATGAATGAACATGCATGCAGAATTTACATCAAACTGATAAGAAAGCACTGAAAACTTTTTACTGTTGTCTGCATGGAAAATAAATGGTGATATGAGTGACTCGTTTGAAAAAAAATGTGGGAGTGTATTAAGGTTGTGATATAATCATCATCATTTTCAGTTATTATTATCACCAATATACACCAAGGATCCCTTTGCTGGGGCTCCTGCAGCTTTAAGAATGCACTTCACTCAGTAGTGGGAAAGGATGCAATGCAAGGTTGTTATATGTCACCAAGTTTGCTTTCAGGTTTCATGAATGGGACATTGTGTTAGGAATGAGTGAGGTGAGATATTTGTGGACTACAGGTGAACCATGGTGTAACTGCAGTTTAAGGGTTAAACAGTTCATTGTCCTAAAGTAAAGGCTGGAAAAATATCAAAATAAGACCTAAGGCAGACCGAATAACCACACTGTGCTACCAAGTGTAAGTGATAAAAACTATTGAGAGAAAAATCTATTAGAAGGCCAAGTAACCCCACTCTACTCTACCAGTTGTAGGAGTTAGACAATTGACTATGTGACTGATTGATGTAATAGATGAAGTAATATGAATAAGTAATATATCTGATATATCTGATAAAAAAGGTATGATCATCCTCAATTTGAGGTCACTCAAGTTAACTACAGACATACTAATTAGGTTGCAGTGGGTCATAGCCATGGCTAATTACTCCCTTTCTAATTACAGGGAAGAAAGACATTCCAAAAAATAATATTCTCTATTCCCTAGAGTAGGTTTGTAGATCTCTTTATTTCTTTATATGAAGTATTCAATAAAAGTAAGATACTGTAATCTATCCATCTACTGTTCTGGCTATATTTTGTGACAAAACTTTGAATTCTACACAAAAAAATTTTTCCTTGCACACTCTTCCTTAACTTCTCACCAATATTTGCAATATCTTTGTCAACTCCCTTCACTAAATGCTTAATATCTATGACAGAAGATCCTTAATTTTTCTGTACCTTCTATCAATCTTCAATTCAATACACTATCCTTACCAGTATAATATATCAAATATATGGCTGAATAACTTCTTGACATACTATGTCTCTGCTTGACCAAAACTATCCACTCAACAAAATCATCCAATCCTCAAGCCTAATAAAGTGCCTCTAATTGCTCTCCGTTTTCCATACATTGAAAATATTTAAAAAATTTTCCTCACCTTTTCTATCATACACTTCTCTATACTAAAGAACAAGTTCATTTACACCTTTTCTGCCAGTATCTTTTTTGTATAATCCTTATTGAGAAAACCTAATGCATTTAACTTCCTAGGTATCAATTTCACAGTATTGCTTGTTTTCTAGTCTTGAAAAATTGAATATAAATCACCTAGAAGTATAAGATCCCGTTCTATTTCCTCATATATAGCAGCAAGTTTTTCTTCTCTTGATTCTAAGGAAACAGCAGCCTCATGATGGCGACTCTTCCAGTCCTGTGTGAGAATGCAAATGCTCATCACAAAGTAATAGTCATCGAACATATATATATATAAAAAAAAAAAAAAGAAATTGACAAACATTATAAATAAGGAGTTAATCTGAGGATATAACAAAAATCTTAACACTATATGCAAGTTAAAAGAATGGATCTAAGAGAAAATCCATTATACTGAAATCACATACCTGGAAATACTCTTCATCTAAATCCTTATATGCAAGGCACAATGTTCGTAGACCATCTGCAGCAAAACTCTGAAACACAGTCATGATAACTCACAAAATGTTCATTAATAAGCTATAATGGGATGTATCAGTATGTGGAATAAAACTGTAAAAAGAAAAAAAAAAAAAGGTGATGGAAGGGAAGTCATGTTTTCATCTAAAGAAAAGAAAGTTTCACTTTGAGAAGATTTCTTTCTGCTGATGTAAAACAGAGGCTAATACCACTTGTTACCAAAGGAAGCAACAGCCAGTTGACTTGGTTAACAAAACAAGAAGAAAATTACCAAAATAAGAGCCAAACACATTCAGCAAGTTGAAAAAAGGATTCCATTTAACCCTTAATGAAAAATGGAGACAATGACAAGCAAAAGTATGAGATGGGTGAATAGGGGGAATAACCAAGTAAGAATAAGATTTCGTTTTGAACAATTAATATACCATATATACTGAATTCTGGTGACAAAAGATAGAAAAGTCCTTACTGATCAAGAGGAAGGAAATTTTCTTATGTATGCATAAACTGTCTTTCCTGCTTATGTGAGAGAGCATCAGGAAGAAAAGAAACAGAAGCCTCATGTGGACACAACACATT
This sequence comes from Panulirus ornatus, assembly GCF_036320965.1. NCBI lineage: Eukaryota > Metazoa > Arthropoda > Malacostraca > Decapoda > Palinuridae > Panulirus > Panulirus ornatus. Next base: position 10,637,812 of record NC_092288.1, on the reverse strand, counting down.
TCAAGCTGTTATATAAAATAAAACAAAACCAGACCCTATCATCCATATCAAAGCCCAACATATTACTTTATGTATTATCTTGACTGTTTTGTATGCCCTGGTTCAGCCCATTCACAGCATACTACCCCTTCCAAATATCAAATTGATCCAGTTCATTCTAACAGATGCATGCCTCTATCACTCACGAATGTTTGGGTCCCAGTACCCCAAAGACTCCTTCCCTCAATTCTTCTCATTCTCCCCCTCCTAGCCATAAATAGAAAATCTCCACAGACTACTTCATGTCTTATCTTGACAACTTTATATGCCCTGGTTCAATACTTCATCATTTTGACACACACTCAAACCAACCTGTCTTACTTCCTTGCTGTACCGTTACACTCTACTTTGATCGTATTCATTTCTCAATTTTCTCCTTTTACACGCTCATCCTTCCCATCTTAACTTACACTCCTGCTAATAAAGCACAGGGAGCTTTAATGTAATATGAATATATTTCAAATAATATCAAGAAAACACTTCTCATCAAACCTGAAAATTCCTGAATCTTAACGGTAGGAAAAGAAAACTAGCTCTGAGTGTTAGAAGGTTAAGAAAGAATCAGTTGTATATAGAAAGAGTCCAGTTATCTAAATTCCAGATATCAAATTCTTCCAATCACAAATTAGGCTTTATCTTTATATGATACTTCTGACAAAATGCTAAAAGTCCTGTTTTCCAGATTTTGGACCTTTAAGAAGCATTAATGCCATTCTTCTGTGAGTCAGCTGATACAGATGCTGCCATTCAAACATACTGAGTTGCTTTTGTATATGTTGTCCGAGTCCTTCATTGTGATCTTCAGTGGCTGCTCGCACTGGTATTGTATTTTATCAAAGAAAATGTGTCATCCCCTCACAATGCCAGCATATAATCAAGCAAGCTAGCCAAGTTCATCAGGAAGCAATGCACAAAAGCAAAGGCAGGTGGTGTTAAATATTCAGCAGAAAATTACCATTATAAAATACAGTGAAAAACATAAGCCATGAGTGTGATACATAGAGGACAAATTTAGTAAAGGATCCTCATTGTTTACACATATTCAATCAGAACTTCAGAGGAATTTTAGCTTCTTTTTTTAGTGAGTATCTATACAAAATACAGCAGTGCATAATAATTTCTTACTTGAATTAGTGTTATTCCTCTAACACAGCATTATCAAAAAATGTCCAGATATCCTACTCTTCCAATTAACAGACTTGCCACAGGTCCCAGCATGGTTAGATAATCAGACTTTCACAGTAATTATGATCTGCTGAGCATGCATATTACCTAGGATCACCATATACTTCACCTCCATGCTTAATCCTTAAACTGTGGCTACCACTGTGTGTGCAAAAAACATGAAGAAAAATCTTGAAAACATTATTTTCATGTAAAATTAAAGATATGCATTCAGATATATGAAAAATAATAATAACAAAAAAAAAAGAATCCTTTATATATCTTTGTTGTGTTGTGGTGGAGTGCTGAAGTGCACATCTGGGGACCATCCAGCTGAGCATCTCAGTGTGTAGCAGGGGAAAAGGGAGGAGTGAGAGGATCAAACAGCATTAGCGTGGGAGGAAGGAAGGAGGGAAGAATGAGAAGGAAGACATGAGGAGGGAGAAGGATAGAGTAAGGAGTTAGCGGAATATTGAACTTGGCATGTAATTTCAAAATCAATTTCCTGGAAATCTTGCCTCAGGTGATTTATGTCACAGATGACTATGTACTGACAATGATGTATGTTGTAGTTCGTACATCAATAAAAACAGAAAAGGTGAGTAATCGACAAGGAAAGTAAACAAGTTTATCTACGAATTACTATAAAGCCTAAACCTTAATGCCTTTCTTCTTTGTGTTAGGCTTCTCTCAAGCACCACCTATACCACCAAAGAAAATAGATGTCCCTACAAATGATATATAACATCAGATTCATGTCACACTTAGGATATCAAAACAATAATATAAGAGAGTAAATGACAGTGTTAACAAGTTTATCTAAGAATTCATAAAATGTGTGCTTCATTGATGTTCTTTTCTTTGTACTCGACTTCCATCATGCACCACCTGTACTGTGGGAAGTAGATGGCACTGGATGACTAGAAAACTGTGATGGACAAAGTCCTCTATGCAGAGATGCAAATGAGGGCCAGAGTGGTGTGTGGGTGGTGAGAGGAGGTCTACTGAGACATGTGATGTAGTTTAGGAATGCTGTAATTGAAGCAAAATTTAATACTGAGGTGCAGAAATCTTGCCTTTGGCATGATGTATGTTGCAGTTGATACTATACTAACAAATGATGTACGTCACAATTTAAGGGTTAACACATAATACTGTTTTACAAGACCTACGTTACAAGAAAACAAATTTTTCAAACTAAAGGACGATTTACAAATTATATCCAGTATAACAGTTATTTTCACATACAGTATACAATGTATGTATACAGTTAGCTTACATCTAAGTGTTCCTGAGTAAGTCGTTTCAAACCATCTTGGCCTTCTTTTAATCTCTCATATATAATGGAATCGGCTCCTTTGCAATATAGACGGATCCTTCCATCTTTTTTTAGAATTACAGACATACGCTTCCGTACATTGTTGAAGTCCAGAATGCATAACAATTCATAAGTTTCTTGTACTTCCTTAGCCTGGAAAACAGATATAGATGTATCAATTACTGCAACTTAAAGCTTGACATACAAATATCAAATAAGCACACATATAATGCATGCATGATGTCAATTACCTGACACTGGTAATATGTGAAAGCATTCCTTTAAAAGTAAGGCAGTGCTATCAAATTTTCAATTCTTCCTCACTAGTAATCAACTCTTGCAGAGCACATTCACACCATTTCAAGTGTGTATGAAAAATTTCTTGTGCTACATGACTGAGCATCCTAAGGTCAGAAGGAGAGTTACATCAATAATACTGGATCTAATATATACACATACATCACCTTGGAAATTGGAAATATCATTAATGGTAACCTGGGGAAAGGTGATCACTCTCATACAGTGTTTGAGTCTGGCTACCTAGTTATTAAGGAAATCACAAAAGGAGTCAGAGAGTAATCAATACCCCAAGACACAAGGAAAGAAATTTTTACAGAGCAGTACTGTAAAAGTAAATTACATAATGTCAGAGTGATGGTGGACTAATGTTAGAGGATGGAGAGATGGAAATTAAAGAGAACTAATGGTGCATCAGATGACTGTCAAATGACCAAGGAAAGTAGAGACATTCCATGAAAAAGATATAAAAGGCACAGTTGTGATGTACTGTCTGAAAAGTATAGGAGAGCATGGGATGAGAACAGCAGATGAGGGAAAGAAGAACACTGGAATAAGGAAAAAGGAAAAGCTGTGGACCAAGCAACAGAAAGTCATACACCTTTTGACAGATCTATCCAGACTACATCATTATTAAATGAACGGGTGCTTAGTCTGATGTACTAAGGTGCTGAATGCTAAGTCCCAAGATGAATTCACAATTAAACACAAGTTACCTGTAATGATACCAAGTTGTGATGATATATAAAACAAAGAAAAGAACATGCTTGGTTGATGAAGTTCAACCTAATCAAATGTGACACAAAATTATAAAAATAGGGATGTGAAGAATTGCTGATCTTCCATTTTGTCTCATCAAAATTAAGATACCAGAAAAGATAACACAAAGAGATATGTTGCAAAAGGCCTAACAGAAGGTAATGTGAACTAGGCCTGAAATAAAAGATCTATGCTATAGCCACAGACTTATCAATGCTGGAGGAAAAAAGGACATAGTAATAGAAGATTACAGTTTTTCAAACTCCTCAGTGAATCTGACAAAGTCAACAGAAGAGTTCTAAGCAAATGAGAGGAACTGATAAACTAGAACCTCTAAAGATCACAACAATAAACTAAATGAGACTAGTCAGAAAGAATGTGATGGAGTGAATACTTATACAGTAACAGAGTGGTAAATGAGCAGAACACTGTGAAATAGTTAATGTTGAGAAATTAAAAACTGAATGACAGAAAACTGGAGTAAAGAGATGATCCTCAAGTGTAAAACTTCTCTCTCATGTGCACACACACACACACACACACATACATCTTTAATTTATATCACACTCTCTCTTTCCATTTCCCCTCCTTCTCCCTCTTAATTCTAAATCTAACATGTAATGATCTATCATCCAGTTTATCATCTACAAAGGTACACTTACATAAATAGTAATACTATTTGGTGTGCGAGACTTAAAAACAAAGCCAAAATTTCTTGCAGCAGATACTAAGGCACCTTCATCAGGGGACTGTGCTTGATACTCCAGTTTCCCTATAAAATAATGAAGATGGAAATTAATTTCATGATGTTTCTTTTATATCATTATAACAAATAAAGAACAAGATGATATATCAATATATTAATTTCTTACAGGTTACACCCAAAATTTCAGGTTAAAAAATTAATGATAATGAAAGTGAAGAAAACTCGATGGTAATACAAAATATGATATGTAAGTGTGAGATCAACAAGAAAGGTATATTTCCATGAACTGTAGATTTTGAATGCTGAAATACTTTTTCTCTCCAGTGCAGGTCCTGCCAGCATGAGATACATTCTATTATACATCTTAAGGATAACCAGAGTTAGAGTGTTCTAACCCTCAGTATTTCCAGAGATGAAGCATTTGGCTTTCCACACCCTTTTCTGACCCTGGAAGCTATCTCATTTCAGGTCTACGGTACATCAGCTGATCAGAGACCATTACAGACATGAAGTCATTGACTTACTGAGTTCTAGCTTCGAGCAGTTCAGAAAATTCACAGATTACAGGCATCAACTTGAAAGTGGTAACACTTGGCAAAGAGTAAAGTTTTTATAAAAGAGAGAGGAAAACAAGGCTGGTTAAGAAAACGGAAAAAATCCTTGAAAGATACTGCTTTTGAGAGAAAAAAGTTTTTCAACTTTTACGACCTCCTTTCCTCTCCTTTGCAGTCTGTCCTTTCAGCAGGAGAGCAGACACATATGAAGGAGGAAGGTTTAGATTAAAAAAAAAAATCGATAAGAATATGCTTCAACCTTTAGCAAAAGAAAATATAATACTTTCATAAAAATAATAATTCAGCAGCACAATGGAATCTACCTCTCCAGAAGGAGGAATTCCCAGGGCCACACAGGGTAGATCCACAACATCTAAATCAAGATAACATGATGAAATTGGTCAAAGAAAGCACAAGACTTCTTTTCTAGACTTCCTCTAGTTAGATTTCTGAGGAAGGCTACATGGTACTCTATAGATGCATCCTGTAACAACAATACTATAAAGAATATCTTAATCAGGAACTCACCAGAAAGTTCTGCAAGATGCATCTATAGAGTACCATGGAGAAATTGTAATGAGTTTTATGTTGGGCAGACTGGTAAGGATCTTTTTGTTAAACTTAAGCATAAATATAATATAAGAACATGACAAGAATCAAATGCCTTGTCTGATCATGTTAAAAATTATGATCACTGTATTGACTGGAGTAATGCCATCTCAGTTAATTCTAACTCTTGTACCATGAGAAATATCATTGAACCTTCTATTATCAGTTACACAAAGAACTGTAACATTAATATTAGTGAAGGTCTACACAAACTGATAGCTTCATTGTTGATAAAATTTGTAAACAATTCCCCTTCTTGTTCATATACTAAATTTATGATACGCATGTTGCCAGACTTGAATGCACCCAACCTTCATCTGGGTGGTCACTTGTTTACCAAATGGCATCCTAGCTATGTCTCTTCACTGTATATCAACTGACTTATATTTCTTTCTAGTATCTCCCCTGATAATGTGATCATTACATGAAAGTTCACTTGGGAACTTATCATGTTTCATTTTGGCAAAACGAATACCTAGTACTGAGTGTAAACAATCAACATTTACGTAAAGTTTAAACAGTAATAATCCCTCGATCATATAAGCTGTATGGTACAGCAATTACATAATGCATAATTAGTAAATATCAGAAGAAATTTCATGTCCTGCAATATGTGATTCAACTGTACACTCAGAAACTCTGATTACACAGTGTGCATAATCAATGAAGTCAAGACACAAGTGTATATCTCATGAACTGTGAGTGTAGTGTGCTCATTCATACTATATGCAATGAATAAATTAGTGTACTACAAAGAAGTTTCATAATTGTGTGGGGAAAGTATCTTTAACTTAAAATCTTAAAGACCACAGTTACATTTTCACTAGCTAGTGGCACTGTGAAGTGTTACTTGCTTAGTATGCTCACAGCTGGTCACCATTTGCAAAGTAATTACACTAACCAATCCTTAATGATCTATGTCAGACAGGGTAGTTATCAGATATTGACTATAAAATGACATGAAGCTCTAAGCTTACCCTTCTTCTCTTCTGGCATGACAGTATGACAAAGAGCAAGCAGACGAAAGAATGCTTCACAGTCACGATCACCAGCATCTAGTGCATCCGTTAAGCTGTGGTCGTAGAATTTGAAGTTTGGCTCGTAAAAGGGGTTACGAGAAAAATCTACCGCTCTTGATAACTGAAATAAGTTATGATTTATCACTAAGAAATTTCTTACTCTAATAACTAAAAAAAATATCATCATTATCAAGTCCCAATCTGTAACAAAAATTCTCAAATCAAAACCAATATACTGAAGCAAAGGAAACATGATCTACATTTCTTTTTCAGAGTCTTCATGCACAACTTCTTCTGAAAGGTATCAGAACCTAGCAGTATCTTAAAAGCAAGTCTACATCATAAGGCTTCAAATGTCATTTACGAGATGTGAAAAATCTATTAACCAAAAGTATTGTACATTTGATAAAGTAAGTAATGTTAATGGTTACGAAACTTTCATGTTAGTATTCATGCACTAGTAATACATGCAACACGTAAATTTTTTATACAGTTTAACAAAAGGTCAGGTTATAAATGGTAATGAAAATCATACTTCGTTCAAGCTCATATAACTACCAGGACTCATGATGAGAGTTCCCATTAAATAGAGCTCAAAGTCTACATCTAACTTTCTACTCTGTAGCTGTACATAACATATATGATAGAATTCAAAATTAATTTCCCATAAAATCAAAAGATATTGTCTAACAATTTATATAAAAATCTAGAAAACCTGTGGATCACTATAAATCAAACAACAGCATATCAATAATACATGCAAAATTTTCTTTAACTGATCCATATAAACCATTCTTACTACAGTACTTTCTTTATATCCTGTCAATAAAAACTAAACACAAGACTACTTGTAATGCAAACTGCGTACCAAAATTTTTATTTTACTTGTTAACGATCTAATCCTGTCAAGCAATAGCTAGAAAATACAATGACTATGATCTATGTTTCCTCGTTCTTAAATCCTACTAATATGGGTTCACATAATGAACATACATAACAATTTTGTCAATATCTTTACATGATGGCTGATGTGCTTTGGCAATATCTATACGTTTACAAATATTTACCTTTCATAGCTATTCAGCAGCTTAGCCTAATCTTTACTCATGACTTCAACAATATCAGTTTACATTTATCAGTTCCTTGTTTTCATGCATTTAAAGCAGAGTAGCACACACACATTCTTATCTAAGCTTTGAAGTGGTTGTACATCACATATTCTGGTATCAGAGTCAGCAGCAGTCACTGAAAATTTACTGAAGAACTATGTATTAGGCAGTATGTCTAAGGCTCTAAGCATCTGATTCTGTAGCCTTCCCATGGACTCATGATCATTATTCTAATAAGGAAAGAAAGGAGAAAGGACCTAATATACGACCAATATAGAAGTAGTTTTACGATTATATTTTGTTTCCTTCACATCTCCCTTCCCATCATACCCATGAAGGTGAGGGAGACATTACTTACCTACAGAAAAATACCTGTCATAAGATTTTAACATGAGGAAGCACTAGTCTGTAGCACTCATTGCATATAGTGTTTATTTCATAACAATGTTATTCACTTCAGCCAACCATATTTCATGAGGCAAATGTTAAAAAATTTCTTGAAATTTCTTGAATGATCTCAAATATTTTTCTTGGTTCCTTTATGATATATTCCAAAGAATACTTTTAGATCTAATTACTGTTTCTTCCATAACTTGACTTTCTAGTCCTGGTACTTTTCTCTAATTCCAGCAATTCACTGCCAAATAGAAATCAAAGTCTTTCTCTTCTTTCCATGTCATAGAGGTCTAGCTCACTGAACCTTTCATAATAGTCTTCATGTTTCAATCCATAAATTTTGCTTGTAAAGTGTCAGCGAATTCTTTTCCCATCATATATTCTAGCCTGTTCAGTTGGGGATCAAAAAACATATCACTATTTGAATTCATTTCTTGTATATATATTATCTATTTTATTATACTTTGTTGCTGTCTCCCGCGTTAGCGAGGTAGCACAAGGAAACAGACGAAAGAATGGCCCAACCCACCCACATACACATGTATATATACATACATGTCCACACACACATATACCTATACATTTCAACACATACATATATATACATACACAGACATATACATATATACACATGTGCATAATTCATACATACTGTCTTTATTCATTCCCATCGCCACCCGCTACACACGAAATGACATCCTCCTCCTCCCCGCACACGCGCGAGGTAACGCTAGGGAAAGACAACAAAGGCCACATTCATTCACACTCAGTCTCTAGCTGTCATGTATAATGCACCAAAACCACAGCTCCCTTTCCACATTCAGGCCCAACAGAGCTTTCCATGGTTTACCCCAGACACTTCACATGCCCTGGTTCAATCCACTGACAGCACATTGACCCCTGTATACCACATTGTCCCAATTCACTCTATTCCTTGCATGCCTTTCACCCTCCTGCATGTTCAGGCCCCGATCGCTCAAACTCTTTTTCACTCAATCCTTCCACCTCCAATTTGGTCTCCCACTTCTCCTCGTTCCCTCCACCTCTGACACATGTATCCTCTTTGTCAATCTTTCCTCACTCATTCTCTACATGTGACCAAACCATTTTAATACACCGTCTTTTGCTCTCTCAACCACTCTTTTCATTACCACACATCTCTCTCACCCTTTAATTACTTACTCGATCAAACCACCTCAAACCACATATTGTCCTCAAACATCTCATTTCCAGCACATCCACCCTCCTCCACACAATCCTATCTATAGCCCAAACCTCGCAACCATATAACATTGTTGGAGCCACTATTCCTTCAAACATGCCCATTTTTGCTTTCCCAGACAACGTTCTCCCCTTCCACACATTCTTCAATGCTCCCAGAACCTTTGCCTCCTCCCCCACCCTGTGACTTGCTTCCGCTTCCATGGTTCCATCTGCAGCCAAATCCACTCACAGATATCTAAAACACTTCACTTCCTCCAGTTTTTCTCCATTCAGACTAACCTCCCAATTGACTTGTCCCTCAACCCTACTGTACCTAATAACCTTGTTCTTATTCACATTTACTCTCAGCTTTCTTCTTTCACACACTTTACCAAACTCAGTCACCAGCTTCTACAGTTTCTCACCCGAATCAGCCACTAGCACTGTATCATCAGTGAACAACAACTGACTCGCTTCCCAAGCCCTCTCATCCACAACAGACTGCATACTTGCACCTCTCTCTAAAACTCTTGCATTCACCTCCCTATAACCCCATCCATAAACAAATTAAACAACCATGGAGATATCACGCACCCCTGCTGCAAACCAACATTCCTACTCGTACACATGCCTTACAGCCTTGATAAAAACTTTTCACTCCTAGCAACTTGCCTCCCACACCATATTCTCTTAATACCTTCCACAGAGCATCTATATCAAGTCTATTATATGCCTTCTCCAGATCCATAAATGCTACATACAAATCCATTTGTTTTTCTAAGTATTTCTCACATACATTCTTCAAAGCAAACACCTGATCCACACATCCTTTACCACTTTTGAAACCACACTGCTCTTCCCCAATCTGATGCTCTGTACATGCCTTCACCCTCTCAATCAATAGTCTCCCATATAATTTCCCAGGAATACTCAACAAACTTATACCTCTGTAATTTGAGCACTCACCTTTATCCCCTTTGCCTTTGTACAATGGCACTATGCATGCATTCTGCCAATCCTCAGGCACTTCATCATGAGCCATACATGCACTAAATATCCTCACCAACCAGTCAACAACATAGTCGCCAATTTTCTAAATTTCACTGCAATACCATCCAAACCCACCGCCTTGCCGGTTTTCATCTTCTGCAAAGCTTTCACTACCTCTTCTCTGTTTACCAAACCATTCTCCCTGACCCTCTCACTTCGTACACCACCTCGACCAAAACCCTATATCTGCCATTCTATCATCCAACATATTCACCGAGCCTTCAAAATACTCACTCCATCTCCTTCTCACATCACCACTACTTGTTATTACCTCCCCATTAGCCCCCTTCACCGATGTTCCCATTTGTTCTCATGCAAGTCTCCTTCCCAAGCTCACTTACTCTCACCACTCTCTTCACCCCAACATTGTCTCTTCTTTTCTGAAAACCTCTACAAATCTTCACCTTTGCCTCCACAAGATGATGATCAGACATCAGACATCCCTCCATTATCATTATTACATAAATCCAGGACCCCTTTATCTAAAGGGCTCCAACAGCTTCAAAGCTGCACAACTTCCAGTAGCAGGGAAATTATGGACTCCTTTGGAGTTAGATTAGATACAGATCTGTGTCTAATCCATATGGAAATGCAACCACAGTTTTGGATATCAAATGTTTCAGTATCATTAATTATTTTTTTGAATCATGAAAATAAATTTTTATCACTTTTATCTCTACTCCCATTTACACAAACCAACAAAGAAAGTATCAAATGGAGCTCCCCTTAACACACAAATTATCTACCATGGATTATGTACTTTTATATGTGACATTGTTCACCAAAGTAACATTTCTCAACATCAGCTTGGAACTTATGATACCTCATAAACATGTATCATTTTCATTCATGATTAATACAAGAGACTAGCTCGATGATTTAATCCCTTTATAAAAACAATATTTATGATGCATTAACACTATACTATCCAGTTTTGAAAGTGCATCTTTTTTCTGTGTCTGAACAATATCCAGACTGTTAACAAATATGCCCATAACCTATCTACGAGAGGAAAAGATAGATCCCATCAAATGATAAGTAAATCTAGCTAAATCAGTGGCCACCTCCTCTCTAAAGAACCAGCCATTGGGTGATCATCAATTACCAGATTAACTGACATGAAAATCCACCAAATGAAACACTCATTTTAACTACCATGTATTCAATCCCACCACTCCCAAATGAGAGCTTTTGAGTAGCAAATAATTTTTCATGCTTATTATGACACAAAGAAATGATAACATGAGTAGGTGACCAGATACCACTGTCTCTACAGTTAAAGGCTGTCTCCACAATCATGTCTTTATGTGACTTTCCAAACACCATAAACCTCTACCACTGTAACTGGAAAACAGAAAATATGTATGTTACACTGCTGACATCCTATCACTTTCCCAGTGAAAGAAAGAAAAGAAAAAGAAGATGATGCAGAAAGAAACAACATGTAACCACCCTGGAAGAAAAACAAGAAAACATTCATCAATTTCTTACATGAATGAAAAAAAATTTGATGCAGTTTACAAGTTACCTGAAAAGTTATATCTACGCTGTTCATCTAATTATGTAAGTCTGTCAGAATTCAAAGTAAATTCTGAAAACTGTTCCTACACAACATCCTATATACCACAATCTGGAATTAAAGGCCTCTGCTTGCAGGTGGTGACACTGCAAGGGATATGTCACCTCAACAAGGATGTATCCTCATCAGCAAGATGGAAAAGAGTACAGCATCATGGAAGACCGTCAGACTCCTGAAGAGCCTATCTTACCCTGCTTCCATGTGGAGCAAAACTTTGAAGCTGCAGGAGCCCCAATGAGGGGGTCTTATGGCTACTTAATAATAACAATAATGTCATAGTTCTAAATCACTTAACAGACAAGCAAACAGTGTAGTACAAAACTTGACATCACAAAGCATGGCCAAAATTCTACTTGGTAAAGAAAGCATAATACTCTCCAAAATTTTTGCAATGTATCAACCATGTAAAAAAAAAAAAAAAAAAAAAAAAGGAACAAAAAAATTATACCATCTAAACCTTTGATAAACAATTCTGTTGCCTTTTATGTGTGCTGCATCAAGTGCATACAAGCATATATATAACTTTTGTAAGAATTAATTATGCAGAATTGTATCCTCAAACCAAACCAAAAAACTGAAAAAGTTTTGTAGAACAAAAAACTGGTACAATGTCCTGCAAGGCTTGGAAGTATTTCCGAGATCCCTGAGGGTTAGAAACCTCCAAACCCCTGCCTTCTGGTGAAGCAAAAGCCTCTCACCCCTTGTCAACCACCTACACAGTAGTTCCAACCAACATCCTGTTTCAGGTAAACCCTTTTGCTAGTTAGTAACCTCTATCATTGTCCTGCTAGCTGTCACACAAGTCATGCTAGCTGCCTCATAATTTTTGGAAAACTGATGGAGTCCCAATGGTGCTTTCTGTTGCTTAAGTGAAAAGGTTTTAGAAAGCAAGGAGAAGGTAGGGCAGGAGACAGCAACCTAAAAATTTGCTAGGAGGACACTATGTTGGAGAGATATAGAAAACTTAACTTTCTTTCCAGGGTTGGTTTGTCCAGAGAACACCAAGGTCTAATCAACTTGTAGGAGGTGGGTTAGAGAAAAAATTCTCAACCAAAACAAAGGAGTCACCAGCTCTCACATTCCCCATTCCTCAACTGGAACCTTCAGTTTCACTTACAAAACCCATAAAATTCCTTATTTCAAGATCCTCACCAAACTTAACAGTAGTAGTAATTAGCTTCATTGCTTTCCCAAAACCCTTACCTTCAATATCCTCATTGCATGTCTGAAATATCCAATAGCTTTATCCTTTCACTGCCTATGATGGTTCGATCCTTAATGAAGAGAAAGGCTATGCACCAAAGAACATATTTGTATGTACTTAGCATATTTCTGGCACAGAAAATAGTTCTTGGTGTTCTTGAAGAAATCTGAGAAAATTCTGCATATAGTTACAAATGTACAAAAGTAAAAAAGAAAATCAGAATGTCACAAGGTATTCTTTGCGAGTCTGAAGATCCCAAGCAAAGGATTCTCTTCCATCAACCACCTACTTAACAAAAGGAAAGTGCATTAACCCTTAAACCACAAGCAACATCCATGAATGCTCTCTTACAGGATGGTAGCTCACAGCCTTTCTTCATTTGCTCCTGGTGCTTATTTGCTAACCTAGGCAATAGAGAACAAGAATAAAAAAAATACTCTTTCAATATATAGATGACTCATTGTGCTATAAGCAGCCTCTAGAGATCTCTTCAGTAACCCGGCAAAATTAGGATAAAATTCTACTCCCCTCCAGCAGATGCACATCCATCAACCTCTCAAGCAATATATACAGTGACCACATGGAAAATACATAAATTCTTGAATAATTACATGTATCCATTGGTGAGGAAAAAGAAGAAGAATATGACATGAAATGAGAAAAAATAAGTGATTAAGAGGGTGAGTTTAGTGGGATTAAGGCAAGAGGCCAGCAAGAGACCCATCACCCTCATGTTCATGCTTAATCATGTAGAAGATATTACATAATAACTGCACCTACTATTCTCCACTCAGGCCACTCTGTTACCCAGCTATGTTCCCTTCACCCATACTATCATATCTGTGGTTCAAGAGTACTGTAACTGCCAAAATCTAGTAACTATACACCCAAGTTATTGTTAGTATCAATTTGCATCCAGTAAATTATGTACCAGATACCAGAGGAACCATTAACCACTCTCTGATCCCTTACTCTGTATACCCAAAATATGATTTGTTGCCATACTCTGTATACCCAAAATATGAATTGTTTTTCCTCTCTAGTAGAATGATAATTCTCCTCTGAGAGAAGGAAGACCCTCTGGGTCCCTAGACTCATTTGAGCCAACTGTCCCATCATACCTACTGATGCTCTATACTTGCATCCACCAATCCCTAGCCATGTAACCTTCACCTGTGCTTTCAATAAAATATTTGTTTGTGTATACTTGAATAGATATCTTCATATTAGAAAAGAAATAAATTAAAAGAATATTTTCAGGCATATTTTGACTGTAAAGTATCTTATAGATTAGTGCACAGTATATAGTGTGTTTGGTGAAATGTATCTACATATATCCAAACTATTCAACAATGCTGTGTCTGTGAAAGAAATAAGAGTAGAGGGTGATACAAATAATCAACAACTCCATGTTCTTCCCTCTTATCCTGAGGAGAGGAAGGATCACCCCTAAGAGTGTTAACTACATCTTTCTCCCACTCATATTGTTCATGTAGTGTAAAATCTCAAAATGTACTGATATTATCACCACCAAATCTTTGCCTTTGTATGAAATGCCTGTGTATGAAATAAGACTTTAAAGCAAAATCAAGTTCAGGAGAAAGAATGAAAAAACATCAAGTTCTCCCCACTTATGTTGAACTGTCAGACATTTCAGCCACATCCCCTACTCCTGCATACACGCAGACAGAGCACTGCACCAGGCCAACAAATAAGGAGTTAAGTTACATTCCTTTTCGAGTATTTCCTTTCACTTTCCTATGTCAATATATCAGTTCATATAGGAAAAAAATCTGATTTCTTTCTGCATTCATAGTGATAAGATTTCTAACCCTGTTGTTTAAGGGTTAAAAATATGGGGTGGACAACTGTCATATAATTTCATATATAAAAGTTTTACAAAAATACTTCTCATAGTCTTGAGAAATTGCAATGGCAGTCCTGCAGAGGACTATGTTGAAACACGTAAAACAGAGCGTAGTGACTTGACTTTTCATGGCATGCTAATCTTTATATCATATGCTAACTGTGTGCAATAATTTGCATCCAGCATATTGTACGTACTTTCTGAGTTCTCTGAATTCTAAAATATGAGTATATTATATACAGGTATTACTGGACACCGCTTGCTTGTGGTTTCACCACGAACGAGAATTCACCTTCAGCAAGGCTATCAACAACAAAAAGGAGTACAGTCTTATCATGGACCTTCTAGCTCCAAAGAAGTCCATTTCCCTGCTCCTGAGCAAAGTGCAGCCTCAAAGCAGAAGGAAACCCATAAACAGGGTCCTAAGGCTGTATAATCAAATCATACTATATACATAACTGTAAAACATCACAGTATACCCTTCCATCTAATGAGATAATAAATGTGAGCGGAGGTAGCACTAAATGTCAAGAAGCTCTGTTTACATTACAAACACTTTAATATGGACTTCCTCAGGAATCTTTATCAAATTTAGTAATAAGAAGCTAACATCTGACTTGAAAAAATTACCCTTCCTGTAAAAATACCAAGATCAACAAAGATGATCAACAGTAGCCAAATGATAATGTTTAAATACTAGTAAACATAAATAATGCAGAACAAATGAATACCCAGGCACATACAATAAACAATGCACAAAGCTGTCATGATTTCAGCCAATGAGCAGCAAGGCAGGGTAATGGTCACATGGGTATGTATGACTGATCATTAAAGTGGAAGATGTATAATGACATAAGGAAGTACCCTGAATGGTTGATAGCTGTCAGCTTCAATATAGATCCCTGTTTGAACAGAAATGTTTATGCCCATCCATAAATGTTGTATTTACTCTTCTATTCAAATAATGCAGTCATTACATATAAAAAAAATCCCCTAGAGGTATGCAGATTCCATCAAATAAATAGCAATCTAGATAAAAGAGTTCCTACTCTATTATCAAAGAAAAAGAATGGCATAAAACCCCCCTTTCTATCATTAATTCAATCATTACATACAGCTGTTAACTAAATTTTAATAAATTTAAAGATGATTACTGTATAGTTATCGTTATGCAATTACTGTCATTTAATTAATTCATTACTTATGTACAGCTTTTTCAAACAAAAAATTTCTTAATCAAGTACTTTCTCAGTTATGAATACTAGTACTCATTTTAAAGACATAAAGCTAGCAGGGTTTGAGAAAGCTGCATATGCATCTTGAAGGCACCTAACCCATCAACCACAACATCCACAACAATAGCTAGCACAGCAGCGACACATGAATAGGTAGTTACTAGTGGTAGACTGTCGAGGCCACAAGTGGAAGATGACAGATTCAGTAAATTATCAGGGTAACAATGCTTTGATTTTGTGTCATTAGCACTGTCACAAACCCCTGAATCATTATTGTGTTTCAACGTCTGGAGCTCCACCCACGTGTCGACATCTGAACTAGCCTCGGCGCTAAGTAGAGTGACCTGAGTTTCATCCACAGCTTCAGTGCAGTTCCTCACTTTCCCTTCTTGTTTACTGGACCGCCTCTTTTTTTTCTTTCTGACCCAAGTTCCCGACTATATCAGAGTCGGAATGTGTGCCAGCCCATGCCAGCAATATGTGAGGTAATTTCAAGTCATCATCAAGATGAGGCAGTAAAACAATAAGAATACAGTTATTAAGTGTAAATACTAATAAAAACCAACCAATAACACAAGAATGTTAATTACAGAAGTTTACACAGTTATAAAATAAAAAATTTATATATACATTTAGTCTATGTCAAATCACCTTTTCCCTCATTACAAGCACATGACACATGCAGTAACTTCCTCACACATTCTGTATGTAAACTACCTCTGCATCAGATATAACAGAACCAACACAGCTACTTGTAACGTTTGCTGAAAAATTCCAAAACCTGTTAACTAAAAGATAAGTGAAGCATTTGCCACTTGCATGCACCAAGAAATAAGACTGAAAGGAATCAGTGTTACTTTACTCTGTGTGTGTAAGAGGTATTGCAGAAGTTGGGAAACTGGAAAAAAAAGACAAGGAATATTAAGTGGAAGAATGAAAGATGAAGAGACATTAAATATAATAATTTCAAGGATACTGTGGGTGAGATTCATGAAAATGTCAGACCTCAAAATCAAAACAATAATCAAAGGAAAATGTTCCTATAAGTGACCAAGGCCAAATGATGAAAGTACTGTAACAATGCAGTAGGATTAATTGTACAAATGAAGAGCATGTATATGTGGGATGAAACTTATCATTGGCAGCTACGGAATTTTAAAAAGATGAGCACATAAGTAAGGATATCAGTGGACTGACTACTTTCAAATGACGGTTAGATACAAAAGAAACATATTATTCGATGGGCATGTAGGAAATTTCTTTGAAAACAGTGCAGGTTGAGACAGATACTAGATATACTGATTGGAGGCTGAGTCTGGGCAACAGAGATTAATGCAGTGCTTGAATGTGAGCAGCCTCCAATCTATACTTTTAATGTTTCATGAAACAAAAATGAATTTGAAGCCAATTATAACGTGGGAGGCTAAGTGAAGTACGAAAGTCATGGTCCAGTTTAGCAGCTTAGTTAATGCTGAGGATGTTTTAACTTTAACCTAAGATTCCAATAACTCTTTAAATATGAATCTTACTAATAACCAGTGTTCTACAGATTAATGATTGAGGGACCATGTGCTAAATGTCAAAATGATAAGAATATCTTACTTATGTATAAGACGTGTGAAGGGACTTGTTTTTACAATCATTATTCAAATATTTTGAGAGACTTATACTGTACATAACTTAGAGAATCTTGCTATGTACTGGAGTTTTTGAATATGGTTTGATCTCATCATTTTTATGACTTAGCATAGAAGACTGCACTTCACCACTGTTTAAATATCACACCAGTTTATATCTAATTCCTAATGTAACTACCACATCCAATACCATAATGCAGGGACTACCTTTGTAATTAAAAAAATACTCTTTAAGATGAAAATTAATACAAATCACAGAAAAAAATGTTTAATTTTGTAAAGACACCATAAATTACTAATAAATGAAAATGGGAGTTACAAATATTCAGACTGTTTCAAACACCAGTACTGTCTTTATGAATGAATAGTATGTCCACATAGTATAACAAATTTCTAGATAAAACAATCAGTCCACTAAGCAATGACTATCAAATGGAGATGAGTGAGATAAAAGTGCTTTATGGAACAAGGAGATACATTTCACATAAATCATTAGTGTGAAGAGATAAAAGCAATGCTGTGAATGTGAAGAAAAGATGTACAGAAAGAAAAAAGTTTGCAAATTAAGGCAAACATCCAGAGATGAATGAAGTGAACAGAAAGATGCTGACAGAAGGAACCATATGATACACATGCACTTTTATGCAATGCAATAAAACAAGATAATCATTCCAAGAATAAGAGAAACTTAGGATGATGCTGAAAGTAGGAATGAGATGGTACAGAAGTCCTTTCATGCAAATGTAAAAGCATGATGGCAGTGTACCATAGGACTGAATAGATTCAGCAATGGTATTAATGGATATCAAAAGTGGTCATGTTATGTCAACCATGAAACCTTATAAGAGGACCATGCAGACCTAGGGGTCTCCCTGGACAAGCCTCCAGGAACATACCTTTCCCATTCTAAGCAACTCAGTGTATGACTGATCATGCTGCTACATTCAGGAGTTATATGAGTTATATCCCTTGGTCCCTTGGTGTCCTCCACTCAGGACAGTCTTTTAAACAACCCAATTACAAAAAACTTATGAATAAGCCTGTAGAATCCCAGCTGGCATTTTAGGACCAGGCAGGAAATAATGTTCATGTACAAATCATGAAATGATCTCCGATATGACACCCATAACCATACACAGACACATGTACTTCAACAGTTCAGTTGCCACTTCAGGTAACAATCAGTATCCAAATATTACACTCACCAAGTTAGACAAGGAACATCAAAACTTCACTTTTTATACACCAGTCCTATATTAACATAAACAATGTCAAGTATTCTGGCTAAGACAATCCACCACACCATAATCAATACCCTGGCATTCAATGGCCCTCTGATCCACTTTTGCAAATAGACACACTACGTTTGTACAATACACAAACACATGCTGGAATGTAGCAACCAGTAAGATTTTCAATGCAAAGGCCTTGGTCTTACAGAGACCTGTAACTCTTAGCCCTCCTTTTCTTCACAAACTTCATGAGGCAAAGATCCTCAAAATCCTTACAAAATCAGCTCATCATCATCATCTTTAAAGTTCATATTAGTGTAACCACTCCAACCTTCAACCCATCTGCCCATCTACATAAATACAAGAAAGAATGGACAGAAAACAAAGCATACCTCACTTTGGAAGTTCTTTGGAAAAAAGACATGCTCTCAGTATATCACAAAACACTTCTCTCAGCTAAGTAAAACCAGATAACAAGTCATTCACTTTTGTGGGGACCTCAAGGAACTACAGCATTTCTCTCAGTGCCTTATGTTGCATTAAGTCAAACACCTCTTCAAACTAACAAACAATATAGTCAGTTTCTTTTAAAAATCATGAAATTGCCTAAACATGATGCAAACTTGACATCCTAAGGCTACAATTCACACTCATTTGTATTCCCTTGCAATTGTGACCTCACACCCTTCATCCTTTCTCATTCTGATGTTCCACTTATGTAACAAGTGAGCAAGGTCCACAGGAAATTTTTTTCATACTTTCCTGTGATACAGTATGAAATACACATCAAGGTCACAACTCATCCTCCTCATTTTTTGGCCTTACCAACTATTCTACAGATGAAATATTGTAGAAGCTATCTGTTAAATTTGCAGAAACACTGTGTTAAGTTAGTATGCCTAATGTTGTAGATATACTCAAAATGAGTTCCAACAATCAGTGATAAAAATCAACTTATATATTATAGTCTTATTGGGAACTTTACAGTAACTCAATGCTCTACTGGCATAGTCACTGCTACCTACTCCACACCACCAGCATGATGTAATATTCCACCATCACCAGAAAAATGGAAGTATCTTGTACTTATTTCTTTATTTCTTTTCACAATTATTTTCTTACTGTGTATATAATATTACAATTTGTCCATGCAACACATATGTGCATCAATTTGAATCAGATCTCAAAGTTCTGGAGGCACAATCCAACCAGGGAACAGGCATCAGAGGTATAAATTGAGAAATACAGTCCAACCAGATAAATACAACTAGCAGAGATGGGGGTATGATAATTGCTCTTGAAACCTCCCAGATTCATACATTTCTGAACTTTTGGTTACAGACTGAGGGACAATAACATATTTACAGCATGTGAAGACTTTCCTGTACATTTTATACTTAATTTCATGTGTAGCACACATGAAATGATCACTATCATTCAATGCACTTCATATACAGCAATCACAGGAAAACATTCATATGAAATCAAAAAATACAATGAACTTCTATATATGAACCTCCATAGTGTAGTGGTCAGTGTTCCTGACCATAATGCATTCATGTGGCACCCAAGGTTGAGCACGTGTGTTTGAATCCTGGACACGGCAGTCGGTCAATCAAGGTGCTCATCCACCCCTTGGGGTTGGTCAATAAAATGGGTACTGGATCAGGCTAGAGGGTGTATTGAAATGGTTTAGTCACATGGAGAGAATGAGTGAGGAAAGATTGACAAAGAGGATTGTCAGAGGTGGAGGGAACGAGGAGGAGTGGGAGACCAAATTGGAGGTGGAAGGATGGAGAGAAAAAGATTTTGAGCGATCGGGGCCTGAACATGCAGGAGGGTGAAAGGTATGCGAGGAATAGAGTGAATTGGAACGATGTGGTATACTGGGGTCGACTTACTGTCAATGGATTGAACCAGGACATGTGAAGCGTCTGGGGTAAACCATAAAAAGTTTTGTGGGGCCTGAATGTGGAAAGGGAGCTGTGGTTTTGGTGCAATATACATGACAGCTAGAGACTGAGTGTGAACGAATGTGGCCTTTGTTGTCTTTTCCTAGTCACTGTCTCCTGCATTTGCAAGGTAGCACAAGAAAACAGACGAAAGAATGGCCCAACCCACCCACATACACATGCATATACATAAATGCCCACACAGGCACGTATACATACCTATACACTTCAACACATACACACACAGACATACACACGCACACATTATATTTAACTGCCATCTCCCACGTTAGTGAGATAGTGCAAGGAAACAGACAAGGAATGGCCAAATCCACCTACATACACATATACACTCACACACATATACATACATATACATACACAGATATATACATACATACACATGTACATATCTATACTTACTGCCTTCATTCATTCCCACATCAGTGAGGCAGGCAGTGCCAAGAAACAAACATGTTTGCCATTTCCCACATAAGTGAGGTAGCATCAAGAACAGGTGAGAGCCTCATACGGAACAGTCCTCACTTGGCCCACATCTCTGTTCCTTCTTTTGGAAAATTAAAATAGGAGGGGAGGATTTCCAGTCCCCCACTCCCATTAGGGGGCTGGAAATACTCCCCTCCTGTTTTGCTTTTCCAAAAGAAGGAGCAGAGACACTGGCTAAAAAAGGATTTTTCCCTCTGAGGCTCAGTCATCTGTTCTTGATGCTACCTTGCTAAAGTAGTAGGAAAAAAATTACATATTTATTACTTTATAATCATTCATTTATTATATTTTGTCGCTGTCTCCCACGTTAGCGAGGTAGCGCAAGGAAACAGACAAAAGAATGGCCCAACCCACCCACATACACATGTATATACATACATGTCCACACACACACACATATACATACCTATACATTTCAACGTATACATATATATACACACTCAGACATATACACATGTACATAATTCATTCCCGTCGCCACCCCGCTACAAATGAAATGACAGCCCCCTCCCCCCGCATGTGTGCGAGGTAGCACTAGGAAAACAAAAGCCACATTCATTCACACTCAGTCCCTAGCTGTCATGTATAATGCACCAAAACCACAGCTCCCTTTCCACATCCAGGCCCCACAAAACTTTCCATGGTTTACCCCAGACGCTTCACATGCCCCGGTTCAATCCACTGACAGCACGTTGACCCGGTATACCACATCGATCCAATTCACTTTATTCCTTGCACACCTTTCACCCTCCTGCATGTTCAGGCCCCGATTGCTCAAAATCTTTTGCACTCCATCTTTCCACCTCCAATTTGGTCTCCCACTTCTCCTCGTTCCCTCCACCTCTGACACATATATCCTCTTTGTCAATCTTTCCTCACTCATTCTCTCAATGTGACCAAACTACTCCAAAACAGCATTATATAGCATTAATAAGATAGCCTTGATTAGGCCTGTTGCCCATGCTGTCTCAACCAAAAAAATAAAAATAAAAGAATGAAGATTGAAGCTGGGAATCTTTATCAATATTACTGGAATTAGCAAATCTGACATGCCACCAAACTCACATAATCTGAATAGGTGTGAACAGAATGATTTCTGAACTTTTGCACTAGATCCAGTCCAATATCTCTCAGACTTTTCTAGAGAAACAATACCTTTAAACTGTAAACTCACTGTGCCTAATGATAAAGAGTCATGCATCCAATATTTTCATTTTTCATAATAATTACATGAACTATAACATTCACTCCAAAAATACATTTTGATGTGGGTTCAGAGTGAATTGTAAATACATTGGCACCTCCTTCCCCTTCCATACTTGGGTGTAAGACAAGTTCATATGAAAAGGGTATGGCTGGCTTTTTACCATCAGTTTACAATTGCTTGCACATTTATGAACATGATTCCTCAAGACTATACACTACTAACAAGTTTCATCAAAACTGACTGTTAAGAGACCTATCTGTTCACCAACCAAAGGTCAACAGTGGAGACACCATGGACAATTTAAAAAATTGCAAATCAGTAGGGAACAATAACTGTTGCTGGAAGGAGTGTGGCTTGTCAATAAAAAGGCTCCTTGAGCACAAACATTTTTTTATGATGAAGGCTTGTCACTGACAAAAGTCCCAATAAAGGTCAGTCCTTAAATGAAATATGAAAATGATGGAAATATAGTAGAAAGGAGAAGAAGAAATATTAAGAAATATTAAGGAAGAGTTTTTGAGGATGTGGAAAACTGCCTTTTTAACAAGACAGGCCATAGCTGTCTGCAAAAACATGACATTATAAAGAACTCTAAAGCTTTGTGGCGAATAGAAAAAGCAGTCATCATAAGAGCCCCCCTTAAGTTGCCAACAAACATATAGTAATGATGCGATGGAATGACTTAATGAATACTGTACAGTCTAGCTAATGGCAAGAGCATACAAGCAACAATTTTTGGGAACAATAACAAGAGTTAAATCTTTTGAAAATGGAGAGAACCAACAGTGCAGCATTGTGGGTCAAGTGTTAAGGTCAGAATGGGAGAACTGATAAATCAGGTTGCTTTATATTCGACTATGGCAAGTAATCGTGTACAGCTACAACCCCAAGTTGAAAGAAGTGTCTTACCAGGTGAGGAAAGAAATAGGAGTGGAATGTATGAGGGAAAAAAAATCAGCAGGAGACAGCATTGCTAGGAAAAATAAAAAGTATTGAGGTGAGATGGACACATGAAGAGAACAGTTATTGTGAGTACAACTTAAATACTGTGTTTGAATATGGAGTGGAAGTAGTAAATTGAAAGACCTAAGGTAAGAAAGAAGGCCTAACATGGCACCAAATGAGAAGATGGCACTAAAGAGGTGTATGTGTTGTATATGATGTCTGGAAAAGTTTCTGCACTGGCTAACATGCTGTCTAGCTGGAACAGGCACACACAATATACATATGATAGGAAAACATAAATCAATCAATCATAATTAGAGGTCCCTCAATGTGAACTGAGCATATTTGTTGATAAATGTATGAGTATTTGTTATTCCTGGGTAAACTTAAGTATCAAATCAATCTAATTAAAAGATGACTGACTTTCCCGTTCAGTAAGTTTTGAATCACACAGGTTGCAGCTCATAATATCTGCATGGTAAATTCATGGGAAACATAAATGACCTTCATTCTGTTATCTATTAATAAACCTTGAATATCTTATGGCAGGGGTGCAATGGTTTCAAGGCTATCTCTTCAATCTAGAACATCAGTTTCCAGGAATGGGAACCAACTTTTGGTTGCCTTAACTGTTATTAAATGAAAGTATTTGCTCCATCCCTAAGTATTTGACCTTTACACTAATAAACAATAATTTCTTTCACACTAATATACCATTCTAATCTTCAGCTTGCATTACCAATGACATAATATGTAGGTAAGTCAGTAAACATCTACAAAGCTAAAGTCTGTCCATTATGGTACAACTTAAGGTTCCAAGTAATCTTATCAAGTAATGGAATACTTGGAGCAGCCTGATATTTTAGCTTTAACCATGGTTTTTTCAAGTGAATAAATTAAATTAACTGAACCATCTTAGTTAAGAGAAATTGCTGAAAAATGACAAAAAATTAACCTATCATCAGTAATCTAACATCTCAGCACCCGACAAAGAAGAGTATATATGTCTAATTGCATTTTCCTTACTAAGGTTATGACAGGCAGAAAATATTAACCATAACAATGTACGACCTATCTTTGTTGAAATGAAGAACATCAAACTATATTGCTGACCTAACAAAATCTCATGCTTATGGATCAGGTAGTACTTTAAACACATTTTTCCTAAGCAGAAATACAATAAAAAAAGCTTTATAGCAAACACATATTGTATACCTGATACCGTACGAGCAAAAGAAGAGATACTCAGATACTCTTGAAATAATTCGACAATTCCCATAGTGACCTATAGAGACAAATACGCTAAAATTTCCAGGGATACTGTCAACAACCACTGTGGTTCAGATTACAAAATACACCATCTTAACCACAAAAATCCTACATGGAGTTTGAGTTTATATGTAAAAGAAGTTACAATCATTTGTAAGGATTAAAATTACATTGGTTTCTGTATCTGCCTAGAATTCACTTGAGTTCATGAGGAAAATTTGTCTTTTATCTTATTCATGTGAAGTATTTGATACAAACCAGTACCTTTCCGAAGCTCTACCAACACATAAAGGTAAAGGCCTCCCATTGAAATTCAACATGCACGCCAAATACAGTGAATGTATGTGGTTATCTTAATACTGCACAAAACTTTCTTAACTGTGTTATAGATAACACTGCTATAAACTGAAGGATATTTAGTTTTTAAATTTCATGACATAGAATAGGACAATATGAAACATCATAGCAAATAATAAAAAATAAAGACTTACTGCTGAAGTAAATCATACTAATTGTGGATAAATGAAATACATAGTTAATTAATTATGAAGTCAAATAAATGGCTATAAATCTAATACAATAAGCTTAAAATATTCACTATTTACCATAAACTTTCTGTTGCAAATCTAATGAAAACTGTAACAGAATCATGCTGATGATCTCCATCCTCAGAGGTATGTGGTGGTTTTCATTAGTCACGAGGTAAAATACCTGCCGTCTACACAGATATCACCTGCACCTACACTGGCCTTAGAACAAGTATTGTGGCATCTACGACTGACCTTTCACCTTCTGACATAATTAGCTGAAATATTCTTTCACCCACTAAAACTATATACTCTAACTCTGAGGAAAAATAACATTCTCAATTTGAAATACCTACAAAGTGTAAGGGATGAAAAAGTACCTCCAACAATGATCAGAGAAAAAAGCAATACAAAATTTTGAACATAGCAACTTAGCATAGCCAATAAGAACATTTGACTGTATTTCCTATAATGATGTCTGTATGAAGAGATAATTTGGCTTTGTTGGTGAACTGGAGCTCAGACTTAACAAATGAGAGAAGTCTTGCACATTGTATAAATAAAATATCTATTGGAAACTAATTTTTGACAATATGTGGTCACAGTTATGGATGCAAAATTCAGCTCTCATATTTCCGTAAATTTACACCTTAATAATTTGACAAGTAACATCAAGGTCAGGAAAAACAAAGAATGTTTAGAAGTGCTCAATATTAGAAGAAGTTCATTTTCTTTCATACATGAGTGCCATTTCCTGCATTAGAGAGGCAGTGCCAGGAACAGATGAAGACCACATCCATTCTCTAGCTGCCACATGTAAAGCACCAAAACCACAGCTCGCTATCAACAACCACACCCCACAGAATTTTCAATGGTTCATCCCAGTTACTTCACATTTATGAGTCATTTATTGACAGCTCACTGACCCCAGTACACAACATCGTTCCAATTCCCTCTATCCCGTGCACATCTTTCACCCTCCTACATGTTCAAGCCCTAATCTTTCAAAATCTTTTTTAGTCCTTCCTTCCAACTTCAATTTGGTCTCCCCATTCCCCTTACTTCCTCCACTTCTGATGCATATATCCTCTTTGTCAACCTTTTCTCAGTCATTCTCTCCATACATTCAAACTATTTCAGTATATCCTCTTCTGCTCTCTAAACCACACTCTTTTCATTACCACAAATCTCTCTTACCCATTCATTACTTAATGAAATTTATTATACATATGCAGAAAACTTTGAAAATGAGGAAGTGAATAAAACCCTCTTAGTTACCATTACATGAGTCAAAATGAAATGGAAAATAAGAGAAATTGAAAGAATAAAATGGAGCATTGACAATTCATTTTGACTATCTACCTATATCTCTGATGCCCAATCCCTCCAGGAACTCCCATCAAGGGGGTGCCCATGACAAAAGAGTCTCCAACTTATCCCTCTCTTGCATATATCATTCCACGCATTCTTCCCCCATATCCCTCCCTCAGGTACTCTTCCACTCTATTTCCCCATGTGGCAAGTGATCTTCTCACCACCAATCCCATTAATTGTACTATCATACAATCTACTTGTAAGCTGCCCCACTTATATTCTTTCCACATGCCCAAACCACCTCAAAGTCTTACATTTCACCCACTTTACCACTTCACAATTCATTCCCTTTGCATTCCCTGCCATACACCCCCTGATTACTTTCTTCAATCCATCTAGACATACCACATGCTCCTCTCAAATAATTCATGTCCACAGTCTGGATCCTTGACCTCTGTAACTCATCCCACATCCATACTTCGGCTTTATAGGTCAGGGTTAGAGGACTACACTGTTGTTTAGTTCTTTTTTCACTTCCATACTTACACCTCTACCCTTCATTATTCTATGAGAGGAAGAATGACTCTTCTATCCTGTACTTCTCCCTTCAATATCTCTCCTTCTATATCACCAAACTTAACCACAAAAGCTCCCAAATAGTTAATTCTGTCACCTGATGTATGCAAAAAGGCAAAACTATAAATCTAAAGTTGAGAAACTGGTAAAATTGTGGACAACACTTTACCAACATATATGCCTAAAATCACAGTTAAAATAGACAAGGCAATATGACTGTTTCAAATTTAAGCAAGATTATCTAAGTTAAAATAGACAAGGCAATATGACTGTTTAAAATTTAAGCAAGATTATCTAAACTGATAAAAGTCACCACTGATATTCTTTTACCAAAAAAGCTATTGAATAATAGAATCTGTATCACTAAAATATTTTTCCATAATCTTTAACTTCATTTCCAGGGTAGGTCAAGTTCATACACTCTCAGCTCACTCAAAAATCAATATTCATGGCCTAACTCTAAGGTGTAAAACAAAGTACTGAGAAGCTAACCTCATACTGAATTGTTCCTCAAGATGGAAATAAAACCAAACACTATAGAAACAAAGAGAAAAAAGCTATGTATTAACATTTAGACTCTGAGGTGCAAAGACAATCTTCATGTCATTGAAATTACCAAAGACCATCCTAAGAAAATGGCTCACACTTGCAACAGAAATCAGCTCTTACATGTCAACACATGGCAATAAAAGAGTGTATATTCACCTCTTCTGGGAAAACAATTTCCTTTCCTGTCTAGTCCATCAAACTCTCCCTATCCCCAATTAGAAATATGGTGGACCAAGAGGTGCTTATGGCACAGGTGTAGCAAAAGGGTCATATTAAAATAATGCAGACCTATGACTCAGTTCACCATGAAAGTCTGCTCCAGAGATGCTCACTGAATCTTGCAAGACTAGCACACTGAACAAAATGTATGTTTTACCACCAGTGTGGAAGAAATACCAGCCATATGACAGAAAGCAGCAGTGTGAATGCCACAAATGGGGTCGGGATAGTGTAGGGAAATGATAACTGCAATGAGACTTATGACAGCTTAAGGTTTCCATGTTATCTGGTGACTTGATAATTTACAGCACTGTAGAAATGTAAGAGCCAACTTACATCTTTACAGATGAGAAAAATTTTAATCATGATCACAGCACACAGGCAACTACTTAAGAAATATTTCGAGTAAATGTTTGCAACTGAGTAAAAAACTTAGGCGTTTTATTCAATGTTATACTCATGGTAAATAATCAATACTTTATGTCCATGGTAAAAAGATTAAATCTTACGCCAAAAAAATCCACATCCAATGGTGCAAATCAAGAAACTGCCTTACCTCATTAATCTCTAAGAAGTCACCTGTTCTGGGGTCAATGACATCCCCAAAACTCCGACCTGATATGGAACACTTGTTAAATGCCATAATATTCTGCCAAAGAAAATGAGAGACAAATTAATTTAATTCACGTCCCCTTAACAAAAGGCCACTCAAATATTATAATCTTAATTTCAAGTTAAACTTCTGAACTCATCTGATAACATAAGAAATAAAAATAAGTTATTACAGAGATAGCATATATCCAAATACCTAAAACTTTTCTCTTACTTCATTTTTGTATTGCTTCCACAGTTGACTTTGGCTAGGCAACGTATTGCTTAAAAGAGATTTTGTTGTTGGTGTCTTAAACCTTAAAAGTTATTGAAAATTCTCATTCAATTAAACAGCTCTCTTTTCTCATTTCTCTCTTTCATCCCACACACTTCTTCTAATAAATGATCTTTCTAGTTTTCTTTCCAGAGTTTGGTATGGGACTGGTGTGGTAATAGCACACTAGTTTCACAAACAATGACACAAAAGAGAATAATGAACAATAAATTCTGTGCAATTCCCTATCAAGTGCACTACATGTAGGTACCCTTAAACTGCTGGGTAAACATAGGGGGCACCAACTTCAAAGATATGAGTGGAAGAATCAAACCTATAACATACATTACAGTTCCGAAGAGTTAAAACCACTTGGCTACAACACCATCCACTGTCCCTACAATGTTCCTTCATTTCCTCCTTTATATTCTTCAAAGTAGCTTCTAAATATTATATGCACCATCTCATTTAATATATTTACACTCTCTTACTGTATACTGTAAACATACTGTTTACCCCCTTTGCTAAGTCAAGGATAATCTCAAGCTAGTGTTTATCAAAGAGTCATCAGATGACCCCTAATTTGGCCCACTTTTCATTACTATGATAAGACAAACAAAAAGAGCTTTCTCATTTCCATCTTTACACAAATATGTGAATCTTACAAGATCTCTGTACTTATTTTCTGATCAGCAACCTTTTCAGGCAAAAACATAATTTCCTTTTCTCCTTCTCATTGAGTTATTCAGTTCACACATAAATTTTTGTCCTCAGTTAGGTCAGGCATTTTAAGTCTAATGAAAAAATATCTTTTATGCACACAGTTTTGCAACAAAAACTACTCTTTCATACCTGTGTGAGGGTTCCAGTCTTATCAGAGAATATATATTCTATTTGTCCCAGCTCCTCATTTAGAGTTGTGGTACGGGCTTTGGCATGTGTGCCACTTAGTACATGGTACATGGCATCATCCCAGTTGATCAAAAAACTCTGCCATAATCGAATCACTTCCACACTGTAAGATAACATGATATATAAGTGACAGATGAATCTGAAACTTTCAAAACCTTTGGGGGAAAACAATAATAATGCCTCTATTCAAATTACAATTACTTGTGTAATAAGAGCCAAATTTTGCACATAGTCCAGAAAATCAGTCCATGAAAGTCAATGCAAATGCAATGCCATTAATTAGCAAGCAACTTAATATTCCAATATTTCATCTCATACTTATAAAATGCTAGCTCACCCAAAAGAGAATGTCGGGATCACAAAGGAAGTCTTCAGACACTCTTTTAACCCCTTAAAGAAATGAAACTATTCTGCATCCTCCCGTCATCTTGAATGGACAACCATTCTCATTCAACAAAACCCCAAATATACTGGGTATCTCAAATGACACATACATGAAATTCTCTGTGCACAACACATACATCAAAACAAAGACCATAATCAT
Organism: Panulirus ornatus; assembly: GCF_036320965.1. Taxonomy (NCBI): domain Eukaryota; kingdom Metazoa; phylum Arthropoda; class Malacostraca; order Decapoda; family Palinuridae; genus Panulirus; species Panulirus ornatus. The sequence goes on along the minus strand of NC_092288.1, from coordinate 10,607,449 downwards.
ATCAAATGCCATCAAAACACTTATTGGTACCCTTGTACAAGAATATAGATCCTTTATTATTCTATGTAAACAATTCATTCACTCAACCCTAACCGACACGTTATGCACTCCGTCAAAAGCAAATAAAATAAAATTGTAAAGCATACAAAACAGAGTATTCAGAACAATCAGTGGTTGCCTAGTAACCACAAGCATTCACATCAGTGCAACAAAACAAAGATACTCCCAGTGCACTTTTATCTCGAATTGCTCAGCACTCAATACTTTGCAGGAGAAATAGACCCTTCTGATCAAACTACCAACCCCTAGTAGAAATGAAAATTTAACTACCAGCTCATACTTTAACAATCAATATTCACATATTCCCCCTACTCCAACAAACACAACACTAATAAAGCATACACACACCATAGTGACACAACAAGCACTGAACAACCATCCTCCCAACCCAGTCTTACACACCACCCAACCAGACATGTATTCATATAAAATAATACCCTCCAGACATGAATAGGTTACCCATTTTTTTGTCAAGGGGGAAAAATTGAGGGTGCAATCAAAGTCCTGGTGAAAGGAAAACATTAAAGTACACAGTGAGCAGGTAGCTTAAACAAAGGAATATGGGTATGTAAGTCAGGATTGTTAAAAAATAAGAGCAGTAGAAAAAGATAATTCACAGAGTACAGCTGATATCAGGATGAAAGACAGAATAAAGAATGAAGATGGAAGGTGATATGAAGAAATCATTAGAAAGGTATGTGGAAGAGTATTTTAGGATGGTAAGATCATAAATAGTATGCGACAAACAACAGGTTAGCCACGAAGATAAACTGCATTACAAGAGATGGTAAAAAAAGAAGCAGACCACGGCAGAGATGGGTAAATACTGAAAAAATTGATTACAAGTGGGAATATTTCAGATAAACATGTCATAAGAATTACTAAGGAATAGATACAATGGGAGCATTTTCAGTATACAACTGTTCTGAATGAAGATCTTTGGTTTCAATTAACAAATCAACTTAGTATGTATGTTGATAATGTAAGAAGCATTTTTATTAGTGAAAGATGCTGCAAATGCTGTATATACCTCACTCATCCCATTAACTTGAAATGCAGTAACGAATTATACAGACTGATAATATAACACACATTTTAGAGAACCCTTACCTAACATACAGTGAAATAGGCACCACGGTGTTGAGGACAATTGCATAAGAGAAAAAGACAAGAAGAGCTATCACAGTAGCACCACCTGCAGGATCTGGTGGTATCAGGGAATCCCAAGGTAAGTATACTCTGAAGTACTGACCTGTAAAAGGAAATCTCTATTATTCTCCTTCCTTTTATATGCTATACATGTCCTTTCCTAAGCTTACTGTACACTAAGTGGTACATGCAGATTTTTCCTAAAATGTATAAACTAATGGAAGAATAGTTCAATTATCAGGACATAAACAATAGCATTCTTTTCTTCCAAGGAAGACTGATTTTACATAATATATATGTCATAACATAATATTAGAAGCTATCATTAGGAACCAGCTTTAGACACAAATACATTTTGATATTTCATATCAATACACTTAGAAAATCATAATGCTTAATGTTATTTAATATACTGCTTTAAATACACATTGTACCTACTAAGAACCAGCACATGAGATGTAAACAACACCTGATGCTTGAACATAAAAATAAAGAAGCACTGCCTGAAAGATTCCTTAACACCAAAATTAAAACCAGCATTTGAACTTTTTTCAAATATTTTCAGATGATTTATTGCATCTCATTTCATTTCAGGCTGATTACCCTTTAGTATTAAACTCAGCTATGAGAAATAAATTGCTCATTACTCTGTTGTCTAGTTCACTATCCAGATAGTAGCCTAAGAGGTCAACTGCAGGCACGGAGAGTAAAAATATACTCCTTACCTCATGATCAACAAATCCATTAGAGAGACTATGTTCATAGCATGTTGCCTGTGTGTGTGTGTGTGTGTGTGTGTGTGTGTGTGTGTGTGTGTGTGTGTGTGTGTGTGTGTGTAGAATTGCATAATGCATTATACTTGATTGCCATTTCCTGCGTCCTGTGAGGTAACGCCAGGAAACAGACAAAGATCTGCCCATCCACTCACATACACACACACAAACAGGGCATGTGAAGTGTCTGGAGTAAACCATGGAAAGTTCTGTGGGGCCTGGATGTGGAAAGGGAGCTGTGGTTTCAGTGACTTATACATGACAGCTAGAGACTGAAAGTGAACGAATGTGACCTTTGTTGTCTTTTCCTAGCGCTACCTTGCGCACATGCAGGGGTAGGGGGTTGTTATTTCATGTGTGGCGGGGTGGCGATGGGAATGAATAAAGGCAGACAGTATGAATTATGTACATGTATATGTCTGTGCATCTATATATATGTATATGTTGAGATGTATAGGTATGTATATTTGTGTGTGTGGACGTGTATGTATATACATGTGTATGTGGGTGGGTTGGGCCATTCTTTCGTCAGTTTCCTTGCGCTACCTCACTAACGCGGGAGACAGCGATAAGGCAAAATAAATATATAAATAAATAAATATATATTTATATATATATATATATATATATATATATATATATATATATATATATATATATATATATACATAAATGTCCATACACGCACATATACATACATATACATATCAACATATAAACATATACATACATACACAGACATATACATATATATACACATTTACATATTCATACTGGTGTGCCTTCATCCACCTCTGGCGTCAACCAGCCCCACAGTAAACAGCATCATCAACCCCTTCTTCAGCGAGGTAGCGCCAGGAAAAACAGACAAAAAGGCCACATCCTGAGTATTTTCTTTTATTTTTCCACGCTAATCTTTCATTTCATAATAGATTCCTTTTTACGTCTGCAAACACGGTGATGGAAATTTCAGCTAATTCCACTGCATGAAGGTTAAATGACAGTACATTGTTCTTAGATATACAGTCTACATGCTGTAAACTTTTACATTCTAATAATCTACAGATAAGATGACTCCACTTGCCTGTAAGTGTTTCCCATATACCACAGGCTACTGTGCAAAACAGGCACATGGAGAGCAGAAAAAATACAATCTGAAAGAGAGGCAAATGATAGTTGAACAGAAGAACAATGATTTTTAAATCTATATGCATTTTATAATGAACATTATTGCAAACAGGAAAAAATATTACACTCACCCCTAAAATAATGAAGTTTAACAATCTATCAATACTTGTGCGTTTGAACTTTGTTTTCCCAGAATTCATCATAAGCTTAGTGTCTTTGCCAGCAAATACAACAACTCCATAGCACCACTGAGTGTTCCGCAGTATGCAACCCCGCAGAAGAATTTTGTCATTATCCAATGGATGCCTGAGGAGTGGATGGATGCATTAACAATGTGAACCTTTAATTGTTAATATACAAATCTTTAGGTCTGCAAACAAAAATACTTAATCTCTCAAAAATGGTTACTCAGCTATCACAGTAACATAGGATGCTTTAGCTTGTGTAATGGTGCAAAGTTATCTTTCTTCAGATCCATACATGCCACATACAAATACTAAGATATCCATATAAATGTTATTCACAGAATATATGTACATTTTTATGTGACTAACAAAATAGAGGCAAAATTATAATAATTCCATCAAAATACACGGTGAAACAAAAGCATGATATAACAAGTCTGGTGGCAACACTGTTAACTGTCATCTACAATACTTATTGCACAACTTATCCATGGACTATATTTACTTTTCAATTGTTTATTTCTTATACTGTTAATCATAATACTTTTATACAACGTAAAAAAAAAAGTGACAAATGAGTGGACAGAAAACTTTAAGGGCTGTTAAAGAGTTAAATGTGTGTGATACATAGAAAAAATTGGCTGTGATTGTTTAATTGCTTTTGAATACTTTTTAGAGTTGTAAAGTAACAGGGTATATGTACTTCTTTCATGTAAGCTTTCTTTCAAACATCTACTATTCAAAAAGTATGTTTATCTTTAAATATTTTGACTTAAATCTAAATCAATTCCACGAGGAAAAATTTTACCTTTACTTCACTAGATTTCACCAAAATCATTAATTACATTCTCCAAAAAGTCTAGCTCAAATTAAATCGACCAATCAGAGGATGTGTGGCAGTGTGGACATTAAAGTTAACCAATCACATGCATTCACTCAGCAGTCAAGTGGCTTTCTTTTTTTATTTGTCCACAGATCACATCAGCAGCCTCAAGCTCAATTCTCCAGTCTTCCATATGAGTTCTGAAGGTGAAGGCAGCCCCTGGCCAAACTTAGTTGTGTTATTCATAATTAAGAAAGTTGTAAGTAACTCTTTTTTCCAATAATATATGTTGCGTCTCCTCAAAATTATGGAGGTAACAGCCAACATAAATCCCCCACCTATCTTTAAAGGAAATAAGTGGAGGTACATAAAACTAGCTGACCTTTGCTTTACATGCATATTTCTAAAAAATGGTGTCAATGAAATTAAATGAAAATGTGAGTAATAAAGTGGCTCAATGATACACTTCACCAATGTCAATCTCACCAACTACACGCCTTCAATTTTACAATTATTTCCCCTATGAAACATTCCAAGAAATGATGACTTTTATGCAAAAGTGAAACTACACAGATAATCATGGCAAACATGGCTAATTGATAAACAAAAGGAGTAGAGGATAATGTAAAAGATGGAGTATTAATGAGGAATGGGATGCACATGGCAAATGTGTGGAGTAACTACCATATTGCACCGAAAAAGGAGTAAGTAGCATTTATGCTCATCAGACAATTACATGTACAACAGAAGGGCAGATAGAAAGCTTATGTGCAAGAGGTACTACGGCATGACCATGGTGGTCCGAGTAAATTCTATAAAGACCAGTTTGTTGTTCAACAAGGAGTGGATTTAAGATATACAGAATAGTACTTTAGAAAAAAAAATAAAAAAAGCTGACAAGTAACAGACTAACAGGTAAAGAGACAGTGATGCAAACTCTCCCTTGGTTTGCAATTGAGTAAGTCTATCATCAGTATTTTCTGATCTAATGAAACACATACCTTTCTTCATTCTAAAATTTCATTCCACTATACCTTGTGCCTTAATTTTTCAAAATTTGCAGAGCAGCAGCATATTCTGGGTATATGAAGGTGTCTGTACTTGTTAATATATGAAACATTAAGAAGAAAAGCTTTGCTCTAACAATGCAAACACTTACAAATTTCCCTCCCAGTGCAGAGTTCCCTCAAACTTGTTAAGTTGGTTGTTTGGGGGCTCACAGCGTATCTCCCCCTGGAATGCTCCAATGAGACCATCGTCCTGTCCAAGGTCTTCTGTCTCGGGTAGACACTGCTTGCACTTAAGGTTAGTTTCCCTGAAAATATTTTGCAACCATTCTTTTATCTATAGCCATATCTTTGGTATTTTCATTATGATCTTTTTACAATCCTGTATATATCTGTATCTATATCATATCTTACCATAATATACTAGATACTTTAAAATCATAAAATTGAAGTAATCGATGCACAAATTACAAAAAACAGAATTTTCAGTAATGTTGATAGAAAAAGAAAACTTTAAAAGCAAGACTGCTGGGAGTGAAAAAGTTGAGTACAAAATACTGTAAAAGCTTTTAGTAAAAGATTATACAGAAGAAATCTCTAGTTGCAGAAATTTTCATGTAAACTTTCTAGAAATTCAGTTTCAATATAGTGAAACTATAAATGCAACATGATTAATATTGTCTTTAATATGCTTCTGTAACTGCATTTATTTATCAGCAAATAATGCTGAAATGATTGACTAGCACTGTTTTAAACTATTTTGCTTTACACTAATGTTTAAGAGATTTACAAAAAAGTTAATACACCTATACCTTGCTCTATCTACATTGCATACATAGTGGTCTCTATGGAATAACCATGCTATTAACACCCTTATAATAATCAAATGACAAAATGCTGAACCACAAATTGTTCCTTAAACAAACAAAAAATCTAGTCTAGAATAATATGAATCACTTGGAGTTACACTAGGACAAGCTACATGAAGGTCCTTTCATATGCAGATGACATAATCACATCACAAGTTATTTGGGGTGTGAGAATAAATGGAAAAAACTTAGAGGATGTTTTAGATACCTTGGGGTGGACAAGAGAGCAAATGGAACAATGGAAGCAGCTGAGACACAGGGTGGGTGAGGGGGCACAGGTTCTAGGAACATTGAAAAATGTGTGGCGAGATTTCAATATCTGGCTGGAATGAAAACAAGTATATGAAGGTACAGCAGTCCCAACAATGCTGTATGTATGGAGGTATGGGACGCAAATGAGAATGCATGGAGGAGGGCAAGTGTCAGAGTGAAATGTAAGAGGATATATGTGTCAGAAGTTGAGGGAAGAAGAAGGGAAAGACCAGAATAAAGATGGAAGGATGGCATGTAAAAGATACTGAGTGCTACAGGCCCAAAAATGCAGGAGGGTGAAATGTGTGCACAGGATAAAAAGAAATGAGATGATGTGGTATACAGGGAACAATGTGGTGTCAACAGACTGAACCAGGACATATGCAGCAGCCTGGGGGAAGAATGGAGAGATCTGTGGGACTTTGTTGCAGACAGGGGGCTGTGGTTTTGAAGCATTACACATGACAGCTAAAGTATGGATGTGAGAGAAAAAAACCTTTCCTTCATCTGTTCCTGGCACTACCTCACTAAAATGAGGAACAGGTAAAACAAGTATGAAAGAAAAAAATATATATATAAAATTTTTTTCATACGTCTGTCATTTCCTATGTTAGCAAGGTAGCACCAGGAAGAGACAGAATGGCTTTATCTAAATATGTATATGGCAGAATCCTACCGTGGTTCTACAATGATGACTGACAAATACTGTCAAATCTTACTCATATTTCACATCTCTAAAGTCAGTCATTTTATAAAAGCCATTTAGAAATACATTTCTTGTCTGATAATATTCACTGAGTAGCAAAGGTACCCAATAGGATTATGTATAATTGCCCTTTGCTAGCCTGTTCGGTTGGAGCTGGGGTCCACAGTTCTGCAAAATGAATTCCCACTTAAGTTGTGTCCCAGTTTTCACTTAATCCATCACATGTATATGGTATATGAATGAAGTTAATCATTATGAAATGACATTCAGCTTAAGAACATACTGAAAAATTACCCATCAAGTTCAGATGTTTCAATATAGCATAGGCCATTAGGTTCAGATGTACAGAGAAGCAGCACGTCAGCAGCCACAAACTGGTCATTCTCCATTCGGATTACATCTCCTACCACTACCTGTAAAGTTAACATTCATTAACTTATGGGATTATAATAAGAACATACAAAAAATTGCTCATAAATCCTATTCACTCCAAGAATAATGACTTGAACTCTGGAGTATCACATTTCCTTTAAGTATCAAACTTCCTCACTTGCTCATTCTCTCTCTCTTATCTTACTTTAAATACTTCCCTTTGCTATATGTAGAGCAAATGTAACCTGGTCTGCTCTAATGCTTCCAAAGCTAATTTCTTCCCCTTCTCCCTTTAATAGCCTTAAACAATACCCTATTTGAATATTCTGTTGTTCAATCTCTCAACTCTATCAATCTATCAACATAAATAATGCCTACCTCTGAAATAGGTGTTTTTACCAGTTTCTTGTTTTCCTCTTTTTTTCTAGCAATCAGCACATTCAACTTGAACAATAGTGAAGATGTGTTTGACCTGACCCACAAAGGTTAGCTCAAATTCATCTTTGTTTTACCTCAGAACTTCTAACCTGGCCATGAGAGGTCATGTCAAAGGCTGGTATAGATCAAAATGCATTTGATCTGACTCATCCGGATCTGGTTAAATACATCTTTACTAAACCTGGGCCTATGACCTGTCCTATTACAGTCCGATTAAAGCCAAAAGGTGTTGTGTGTGCAATGATGATGGCCCTCTACCTCATCTAAAAGCTGGTGTATGCCAAAATATCTTCACTGTACACCACCAATGGTTTCTGAACTGACCTACCTACTTCTGAATACACAAAAAAATTTAATTATTTTTCCAATCTATGGAAATGGGCACAAAAATATTATCTTTTTCTCTTATGAATCAAGATAACCATATCTAGTTTCTATAAACACCTTTGTTATCAGATTGGCTAATTCCAAGTAAGCAAAAAATTTAAAATTAATTTTGTTCATATAATTACATACACAAAAAATTATCAAAAACATCATACAAAAAATTATCAAAAACATCATTTTTTTATGAATACAAGAAGCATTCCTAGTTTTAGATAAACACATTTATTGGATTGGCAAATCTTAAGTACATATGGCATCGGCACAGCAATGAATGCTGTGGGCAGCAATTAGCACCACCAATGCAGCTAGTCCACCAAGACAGTATGCAACCATCACTGTAGTCACTAGAGGGTCACTGAGGCCTCCAGATAGCTCCAATGACTCTTCCTCTCTTTACATTACTAACTATAGCCATCCAACAGAATCAGCAACGTGCACAGAATTCAACTTGTGTGGGAAATTAAGTTTGTAGACTGGAATTCATAGCACCCTGCTATGCAGCAGTAGAGTGATACATTGCAATTTCTTTTTCATCTTAGGCATGAAAACTGTGCATTTAATACATATATGTGATCCAGAACTGCACCATATTACATTTCTTCCTTCAATGTTCACATACAACTACCAAACAAACCCATATTTCTTTAATCTTATCAACAGTTACCTTAACAACAAGGTGCATTTTTTTCCATTATATACTTATGTATGAAAAAATTCACCTTTACCAACAACTCATAAAAAAATAGGGTAGTTATCAATGGCAGTGTAACTAGTTCATTGAAATACAACCACCATAACAATATTCAGTACCAAATCAATCTGCTTTAGAACAAAATATTAGTGCTTAATTCCATAAAACTACTCTTCTAGTTTTCTAAAAACAAAGAAAAAAAGATACTCATACCTTACTCCATGACTCTTCTACCAACTGACCATTTCTTAAAACATATGATTTTCTCCGGTTGACTTGGCTGTCACTCCGGTGGCGTTGCTGTTGAAAGCATGTAAAGACATTAAATCACTGATTACATTCAGAATAAGCTCCATTGTTATGGGTTTAAGAAACAAAGCACTTTAGACCTTTCCTTCTAACTTAGTTCAAAATTCAAAACATAAATCTTTTAAAATCAGAGGTAAAAGTATGGTATTGTTGTGTTCAAACTGTAGGGTACTTCATGTAAAACTGCCAAATTAGAAGATGTGGAAAGATCACCTAAGACTGCAATGACTTTGTAAAAAAATCACTACAAAAGGAAGTGAGCAATAGAATTCTATCTTTGGAAGCACCGATGGAAAAGAGGTATCATAACTTACACATGAAAATCCTGGAAGATATTTATCCAAATCTTGATGCAAAAATCCTCCCTTATAAACAAAATGGGCACAAACGACTGTAAAATATTACCATTTAAATGGAGAAGTGCCACTGATACAGTAAAAGAAAACAAGTGTAAACTCCTAGGATCTGAAACTGTTCAATTTACTTTTAATAAGTACCAAAAAATTTTATGAATAACCCAGATTAGAACTTTAAAAAACACTCTGGACACTATTTACAAAGTGTGTCTGAAAGCCCTTTTGTGATCAGTAAATACATATGTAGGCCTATGGGATGTAGCCTCAAACAACCTACTTTTCTCATAAAAGTAACAATGCAGCTAGGTCTCAAACCAAGCTGTTTATATAATCAAGACTAAAACCAACATCATGAACATCTAAAGTAAGGCATGGAGTCCCCTGCTTTAAAAGGAAAAAAAAGAAAAAAGAAAATATAAGCTATCAATCTGTCTATCTCTCTCTGATGCCTGTTCCCTCCAGGAAATCCCGTCAAGGGGGTGACCATGGCAAAAGAGTCTCCACGTATCCCTGTCTTTATATGCCTCCTTCGCATACATCATTCCATGCATTCTTCCCATTTATCTCCTTCCAGTACTCTTCCACCCAATTTCCTCAAGTCACAAGTGGTCCTTCTCACACACCCACCCCTGTAATTGTAATATCATACACACTCCTTGTAAACTCACCATTTTCCATTATTTCCAAATGCCCAAACCACCTCAAAATATTATGTTTCATCCACTCTAACACCACAATTCATTCCCTTTGCCTTACCTGTTATACCATAACTATTATACACCCCCTCATCACTTTCTTCATTCCATCTAATTGTACCAACTGAAAACTGAATACAACAAATGTATACACATAGCATACTATCTTCAATATCAATTTTTGTACATGAAAGTGGAATCAATTTAATACTCACAAAATCATCATATGCATCTTTGACAGCTGTGACAGTCAACACCCCAATTAGGGGGACGGCAGTTGTGATAGGCGATAAAGATGATATAACTGGTATTAGCTGCAGAACCAGTAGGCATAAGAAATAGAAGTTGGCAAGGCGCTGGAACTGCTCGAAGAGATTATAAGGAACAAAGTTCAGGAACGTGTACTTCGAGGTCTTGATGTAGTTTTTCTGAAATGATAGTCTTTTTCAGTTACAAAGAAACTTGCATTCTTTTATGAAAATGACATTGTATTAATAGGTTAAACTGGTAAGAAACTAAAACATAGTTCAGCATTTTTCAAAAATTTTGCTTTCACTGATATAGAGGCGAGTTAAAGGGTTGGTGTTAAGTGGAGGGGATGAGGTCAGGTGTAAGGTTGTGAGGTGTGTGGTTGTAAAGGGATGAGGAAGGTTGGGTTGTGAAGTGTAGAAATGTTAAGGTTAGAGACTGAGGCGTTGGGCTTTGAGGTGAGGGGAGTGGTTGTGAGGCAAGTTGAGGTGTAGGGGTGTGAAGTTATGTTGGTGATTATAAGGTAAGTTTAGGTGAGGAGTTGGGTTGTGAGGTTAACAACTGCAAGGTGAGGTGTTGTAAGATAAGCTGAGAAGCTGAGTGGGGAGGTGTGAGGTTGCAGAGTTTGGGGTTTTTGAGGTGACACTGCAAGATGAGTTGAGGGGTTGTGAGTAGAGGTGAGATACTGAAAGGTAATGGACTGTGAGGTGAAGTAAAAGATTATGAGGTGAGGGGCTGAGGTAAGGTAAAAAATTGTGAGTAGAGATCAGGGGTTGTGAGGTGCGGTGAGAAGTGGTGAGGTGAAGTTAGGGGTTATGAACTGAGGTGAGAGGATGTGTAATGGGGTGAGATGAAGGGGTTGTGAGGTTAGGCGAGGTGCGTGTCATGTCATGGCAGAGTAAATTCACAGACTGTAAATATTTAACCCAGGAGATGATCAATGATGGCCCACTGACATAATTTGAGGTAAAATGTGTGTTATATGCTATTTGTGCTATGCGAGGGGGCGAGTTCTACACTTGTGAGACCCTGTCTCTTGAACCTTCATCTACTCTCATTCAACCTTTGAAACTTCTGTATTCTTTCAACATTCAAAATTACATCGCTCAGCTCATTCCATCCATCCACCACATGGACACCATGATGGTCCTTCTTTACATCTTTCCTACCAGGTTTTTTGCTAAGTTTCTTGTTATGGCCTCTTGCTGTTCTAGTGTTACACCACCCGAAGATCTGTTAATTGTTGACATAAGATGGTTTAGAAACTTGAGGAATGATTTAGTCATCCTTTACCTTTCTGTTTTCTGGGGTGGCCAAATGTATGGTCTCTAACTTCTGACTGTAACTCAACTCTCTTACATTTGGTACCATCTTAGTTCTCTGACAATTATCTGAGATTATTTAAGTGAGATAACCCAACCTGAGAAGCATATTCTAGCTCTGGTCTAATATATGACGAGAAGTTTGCTGTACATTTCCTTAGTCATATATCCATATGCGATTCTAATATTTGCCAAGACACAATCTGTTTCCTCCAAAATTCTCCTGAGATGGAGTTCTGTCATCAGCTTAAGTACAATGTTAACTCCCAAGTCCTTCACACACACAAATCTCAACAGCTTAATTTCTGATATATAATATTTACACCGAGGTCTTCTTTCATCTTGTCCAATCCTCATTACTTGCATTTCATCATGCTAACTTATATCAACCAAATATATCACACATTGGAGTTTGTCTAGGTCCCCTTGTAAGGTGATGCAATCCTCATTAATGTTTACTTCCCTCATGACCTTGGTATCATCTGCAAATACAATCAGATTTAAGTCTAATCATGCTGGCAAGACATTTACCTCTATCAAGAAGAGCAATGATCCAAAGACTGAGCGCTGTGGCATGCCAAAGGTGACCCCCAGTTTACTTCGAGATGGTGAGTTTTACACTCGTGTTGCCTCGTCTCTTAACCTTGTATAAGTGTACCACGTCTTTACCCCTACGTGAGTATACAAACATGCATAGACCCCAGCCAAAGCCAGGCGTGTGATTACTATTTGTGTTATGGAGATAAGAGTTTATACATTCGTGTTGTCCCGTCTCTTTACTTTTAGTACGTAACATGTCCTTCCTAATATGGATACACAAACATACACACACACTGGCCTATGCCAGGTATCCACTGTATGTGTGTGTGTGCTCGTTAGCCACCAATGTTGTCGACCCACGGCAAATAATGGCACCAATACAGTGCATGTAGTGCCGCCCGGGCCCACGGCACAAGCCTCGGGAGAGGCCAGTTATACAACACTGGCTTTCATATTTCATTAGGACAGGAGCCCCTCTGTTAGTGTCCCAGGTGTCTGCCTCTGGTGGTTGTCAAGAGTAAAATACCGGCTTGGCCTTCATTATCTTCGTTAATACGTGGTATAATTCATTCTGGCGTCCACAATGAGTGTGCGACGTGCAGCAACATCGGGCAACTCAGAGCAATTATATATATATATATATATATATATATATATATATATATATATATATATATATATATATATATATACGCTTACAATTATCATTTGCTCATTTCTCATGTGGAGAGGAGCGACAATCCCTCAATGTGCTGTCAGGCAAGTGAAAGCATTCGAGGCTAAACCACTGCGACTTTCACGAACTCATGAGACCCTTCATAGTGACATAATCTTATGAGATACCAAGTGAACCTCTCATGTACGCCACAGATATATATATTTTTTCGAAGATTCCGTTGAAACAGACCCATCTCAATGATCCAACACAATGTATCATTTAGATTTAAATGATCGCAGCCCACGGTTGCCTTCACAAGTCCTGCCACAAACATTGGCCGTTCTCTCTTCACTATCCTAATTCACATGACAAACACCCACCAACCTTTCTTCACTATCCTAGTCAAAAACAGTAACAAACATCGGCCGCTCTGTCTTTACTATCTTGGTCACACTGTAACAAACACACCAGCCAGCCTCTCTTCAATGCCTGTCATGCAGTGTCAAATCCTGAACACGTCACATCTTGGCAAAACTGCACTCGACAAGGTGACTGTAAACCACATACGGGAAGAAGTGGGTCAGGTGGCTCATGAAGTCAATCGCCTGTGTCATGACTCCATTAGGTTTACTTCCCACTGCCTCATTACTTAAGGTTTACTTCTCACTGCCTCATTACTTAAGGTTTACTTCTCACTGACTCATTCCTTACGGTTTACTCACTGACTCATTACTTGATTCCGAAGGATTTTGTAATGCGCTAGAACCTAATAATGATTATTCTGCGCTTTTTATCATGAAGATTTATACAAGCTTAAAACTCTTTTCACAGAATTATATAATTTGGCTTCCTTGAAAAGATATATACATAAAAAATTAAATCCATCCAAACCTTTACAATTGGGCTTTCTTTACCTAAAACTCATCAGTCTATACTCATTAACATGATTGTCTGACATTTCTCCAATATTTTCATCCATTCCAATGTTATTATGTAATTCACATTTGATGACAGAGACTCATAAATTCTTGACATTCCGTGTGCACACAGTACATGGTAGCGTAATATCCACAGGTGTCACAATATTGGGACAGGTCTCCTCTCTCCCTTGTGTAACCATGGGTGAAAAAAGTGCACCCAATCCTCACTTGACAAAGAATTGTCTCAAAATGCCAATTCCTACTGAATGACTTTTCGTATTAATTCAATACTGCTACTGTGATATCTGTATACAAAGGCGAGACCCTCTTTGCAAATAGTACATCACAGGCATACATCATTTTCCCAAGCTCAGAAAAATGCTTACAATAATAAAATAATCAATACCTCACCCAGCAGTATCTTGAAAAAGGTCAAACTGACCCTGCAGCCAGTAAGATACCAACAATTTACCAAAAAGGTAAAAATAAAAAACAATGGATAAGTTTCTTCTTTCGCGAAGCAACAGGCAACTAAATCCCTTTCTTAAAATGTTCCAAACCCTTTCAAAATCACACAAGAAACTGTTCGAGGCTTCGTTATTCCTTACCAGAAATGCTAGGGAAGACACAAATGTATATGAGGCATTACCCTCGCGTGGAGATCTGGGACGCCATGATGATACGAGGCTTCATTACCCTAGCCTTAAATTCTGTCACGTCAGTATTAAACGTGATACCTGTCTGTGAAACTGAAAGCAGTGTGTGTGTTTACTGCTCCTTCTGTCATAATTACAACAATTTGTGGAGTACCCCAGGGGGTCTAAATTAGGACCCCCTGGCGTCTTCACAGTGTGCTGACTGCTACTGTCAACTCTTTGAAACTAGTAAAACTTACATACATACCATCATTACTGCCAGTCCATGTACACTAATATGACGTTCATGCTGCAAGCTTATGTATAACCAAGTCAAACTTATACCAACGATACCACAAACTCAGGTGAACCAGACTGAATCAAATGTATGTAATGCACTGCTGCTGCCAATTTAGTCAAACTAAAATGTACAAGAAGACTATAACCAACCCCTGTAAACCAATAAAATTCGAAGGTACCCTAACAGCATTACAAAGTCAAGTGCACCAGATGGAGTCTGTCTCCTCTGATTGTACAGATTACTAACAGCTCCCTGCCTCACTAAACAACCTAAGGTACCTCATCACTTCCATTTTACCGCGGAGAGAGTTGAAATTAAATTTGGTGCTATATAGTGCGAGTTAAGCAGGCGTCGAACAAGGAAGGCCTATGACCCATACTCCCCTCTTGGGAGATTTCGGGGGGGGGGGGGGGGGGGGAGAGTGGAATCTGATGGGTAAACACAACTGTATATCATTGATAAACATTCTGATTCCTTAGAATGCCAATCTAGAGCTCATGTACTACACGTTAATTAAATAGTAAGAAGGCCTGGTGAGGCAGAAGGCGGACGGACATTAATTAATTACTTGAAGACGTTGAAAAAACACTTCTAACGTGTTATGAAGTTGAGGTAGGATATGATTCGAAGACATATAATCACACAAAAGAATCTACTTCTTTTTACTCTCCTTCCATTTCTTACAAAACTAAGACGAGTATATATCATCCAAACAGTTGTTAAAATCTTTCTTATCAATTAAGTTTCAATTAAAAAAAAATACCAGTTCAAACCATCGTAAGTAGCAATGAAGACCGTGAAAGACTTACGGTGGGGGGTCTGCAGCCTCTACCTTTTCGTAAAAAATGAAATTCGAGGAAAATTTCACGTTTTACTTAAAAAAAAAAAATGGAACTGCATCTCCTCCACGGGGAAAAGAAGACGGAATGTTCCACCATTGTTTAAGAAAACAAAAAAGGGCTGGTATCAGGAATTTCGCGTATCCTGCGTGGCTTGTGTCAGCAACATGTGAGTTGCTTGCTCCGCCTGACCAACACCTTACACATCAGGAAACAATATCTAGAATAGAAAACACACACACGATATTCATCAGACACATGCCGTCGTGAGTGGCGTCTGGGAACCCTGTGACGGACGAAGTGGCTCTTTTATTTACTTGTGTGTCCAGGGGCTATTTTATCGCCTTACGTGCTAACATGACGGCACCATGACAAGGCGAGGTACTGCTGCCACTCAAGGCTACGTCTCCCCCTCTCACAACCTGGGTCTTCTGGATCGGTGCCACATATATGAGGGATCGGTGTGAGGCACTTGCTCCTAAGGCGGAAAAAAAAAAAATGGGGGAAAGTTGTACTCAAGCAGAAAATGAAATAGTCGGCCCTGCGTTATATCCGCATCTCTCAACTGATGGTCTTGCCTACCCCACATCACCTATACTCATATGATCTCACAATTCGTCCCTCATTCACGTGTGACTCACAACCCCTGGTCCCCTCATTTTACCTACAACTCTCTTCATCTCACAGTTACTCCGATCTTTTACGTCCACATCTGCAATCCTCAACTGACCTGCATCTACCGCTCACGTCACATCTACCTCACGTCTCAACTCCATCCTTTGCACCCACCTCACGTCACTCCCATCCCTCCAACCACCTCACACTGCTCACCTCATTCCATTTGACCTTCAGAGCACAACATAACCTCCCAGCCTGAGGCAGGGAGGCGGCAGTATTGGCAGGGGCGTCTCGGGCCGGGTGCTAATCGAAAAGCGATCAGGCCTTCCTCACCACTACCAACAGGTAAACAGGTCGAAGACGTCGACCTCACAGTGACAGCCAGGCTGCGAAGGGCTATATACACACACACGCACACACATCTTGCAAGGGCACCTTTACACACTCCGTGCAGGTGGGCTCACAGAAGAAGAGGATGCTCTCTCTTACCAATATCTTGCTTTTGTAAAGGGGTCTGGAGAGAGAGAGAGAGAGAGAGAGAGAGAGAGAGAGAGAGAGAGAGAGAGAGAGAGAGAGAGAGAGAGAGAGAGAATATATAAGGGTGACCCCTAGCCTCCACCTCCCTTTAGCAAAATCGTTTCACATACTTCCGCCAGTCTCGAGAACTGTGTGAGATAATCCCGGATCCCATCCGAGTACCCTGAGAACTGTGTGAGACAGTTCTGGATCCGTTCCGAGTGCCTCGAGAACTGAGGCAATCCCGGACCCCTTGTGAGTGCCTCGAGAATTGTCCGAGACAATGCCGGACTCCTTCTGAGTGCCTCGAGCACTGCGTGAGACAACCCTTGTTTCTAGGAACACAAAAGAGATCCGTCCGTCCGTCCGTCCGTCTTGCCCAAGTTTCAATCTCGGAGATTTTTAACAATAAAACTCCATTCAAAAGTTTAGTGTCCAGTTTTCACATTCGTTTACGTATATATATATATATATATATATATATATATATATATATATATATATATATATATATATATATATATATATATATATATATATCCACTGCAACAGAAATGTAAATACAGTGTCTATTTGTAGCAATTAACTACACTGTAATTAAAGCCCGCACACCGTGTGGTCACACAAAGGAGCTCAAGAGAAGTGGAACGTAGCAATAAATTATGCCTTCCAGCGTGTCCTTATTACCTGCCTGTAGTCAACTGTTGGTGTTGGCGCGGGGGGTCGTCTACACTCGATCTTAGTTATTCAATAATACATATTTAACCTATGAGGGAGAGGCTCGCTAACCGCTGCTCGCTTCCTTCCTCAGACCGCGTCGTGACACGAGTTAATATACTTCCATAACAAGTGAAGACATATCAACTAATAATAATAAAAGAAAAATCTTCAATAAAATTTGATGCTAAATACCCGTTTTCTGTGAGGTTGTGTAACTATTTTTTTGTAAGCATGGGAAGCAATGCTTGAGGAGCCTTGCGTCTCTGTGCAAACAAGACACTCCACTCCCATAACCTGAGGGCAGTACGGGAGTTTACATATTCATAATACCATAATCACCCCTGGACATATGCCTGTCTGGCATGTGTCCTCTTGTTAGTCCTGGCCCTTCCCTCACCCTCTTTTTCCAATTACTCCTGCAGTTCCAGGGCTGCGCTACTGCCAGCAGCTGGGAAAGTATGGCTTTGTAAAGTGTGTGGAGTTCCTTGACCGACGGAGAGTGCTGTACTCCCGATGATACAGCCTCGCCAAAGGTGACTGACTCTTCTCTCCCCCCTTAGCGGTGTTAACCCCGTACGGGCAGAGTCCGGTAACACCCCCGGGAGCTCTTCACGTATTACGTACACAGCTCCGCGTCACACACACACACACATCAGAACCACTGCCACACTACGTCACTCCAACACGAACCAGGGATATCCGTAATGGGAGGATGACGTGAGGGGCCTGCCACCCTGCCTCTCTGGCCAAGACCCGTGTTGATGTCATCTTAGATGACGTGTGAAATACTACTACTACTAACCCCCTTCACGACGAGATCAATATTGGCGACCCTGTCAACACTCTCACACGAGACGGTCTCCTATCGGTCAACAACCGTGACAAGTCAGTAACACATGGATACCACTGTGAGACTTGTGTCACGTCCCCCCCTTTTCGCATCGCATGGATATACAGTCGTTCTTAAGCCTCAGGTGGATCATTCTAACACGTCGTTAACTCCCCTGTTAAATATCTTGTTGCTTGGATAGGTTTAGGGGGGTCAACGGTGAAGCCTGGAGAGGGGGTTAAAGGAGGAGGAGTGGAGGGGGAAGAGAACTGGTTTTGTCAGGGGGGTTGCCACTATCAGTGTCTGGGGGTGCCACCATCTGTGTCGGGGGTACCACTATCCATGTCAGGGGGGTGCCACTATACATGTCAGGGGGGGCGCCACTATACATGTCAGGGGAGTGCCACTATACATGTCAGGGGAGGGAGTGCCACTATCCATGTCAGGGGGGTGCCACTATACATGTCAGGGGGGTGCCACTATCCATGTCAGGGGAGTGCCACTATCCATGTCAGGGGGGTGCCACTATCCATGTCAGGGGGGAGTGCCACTATCCATGTCAGGGGGGTGCCACTATCCATGTCAGGGGGGTGTGCCACTATCCATGTCAGGGGAGGGAGTGCCACTATCCATGTCAGGGGAGGGGGTGCCACTATCCATGTCAGGGGGTTGCCACTACCCGTGTCTTTGGGTGCCACTACCTGTGTCGGGGTGGGGGGTGGGTGGCCACTACCTTCCTATCACTCTATTATTGATGGGTAACGACCGAGGGAGGGTGGGAGGAGGGAGGTGGGGTAGGCGGGCCCTGCGACATGTGTAGTGGCACCTGGCACCTAGTATCGATCCCTGGCACCCATTACACAGCCTGTATAAGGTGCACAACCTGCCTTCAGGGCCAGGATGGTGCTGGGGGACCATCCACGGCGTCGACCCCGTCCCTCCCATTCACCCTACACCAACAGCCACCCATGTATCTCTCTCGTATTGTCCTCGCGATACACCAGACTATTACTGACCTCCTGTGTACTCTGCACCACCGACCACTACGCCCACTGTGTCCTATACCACCCCACTGGTACACCTCGTGTACCATACACCACCCACTGGTACACCCAGTGTACCTTAAAATTACCCACTGGTGCACTAATTCACCCATCGATACACCGTACGTACCCTAAACCACCCACTGATATACCCTGTGTACCCTACACCACCCAGTTATACACCCTGTGTACCCTACACCACCCGCCGATACACCACGTGTACCCTACACCACCCATCGATATACCCTGTGTATCCTACACCACCCGCCGATACACTATGTGTACCCTACACCACCCGCCGATACACCCTGTGTACCTTACACCACCCGCCGATACACCATGTGTACCCTACACCACCCACCGATACACCCTGTGTACCCTGCCTGCGCGTGCACGGCCCACCGTCCGCTGACAGTGAGGGGATCTTGTGTCAGGTGAGGACAGTGCCCACAGGGCGAGACACTTGCCCACAAGCCTCACACACGAGTACCTTCAGCCAATGACTGGGACGGTGGGAGGACGACAGGTCGTGATGGATGGAGAGGCGCATCACAACCTGCCAGGGTCAGGTCTGCACATCACTTGAGGCCAACCCAGGCACGCGTGTCCAATGACCTCAAGTTGTTCTTTCCGTTTCCAATGAGGCCGACGGAGGAGCATACCTGGTGTCAAAACTTGCCCCCCAAAAAAGCAACCTGTATTCCCTCTCTCTCTCTCTCTCTCTCTCTCTCTCTCTCTCTCTCTCTCTCTCTCTCTCTCTCTCTCTCAAGTGGGCTTCGGCCAGAACTGGTGGTGGTGGTGGGGGGGGGGGGGGGATACCCTGACTGCACCATCCGCCCTCGACGGCAAACATTACCCGCCACGCCAAAGTTTACAAATCCCTGACTCCGTATAACTACGATTAAAATAACGGGAGGGTAAATCCTCTTCAAGTCCTCCTGGGAATAATCGGGAGTGGAGTGTGTGGACCCAGGCTCATCCTGGGAAAATATCTTCACTATCCGTTGGATCTATCTCCTGGTAAGCGCGGCCCTTCGAGCCCCACTGACCTTTTAGAGATATACCCACCTGGAACTGACAGCCCTTGGAACCCACACTAACCACTGGAGATACCCGTCTCGAAATGATCTCCCTCGGAGCCCACTAACCACTGGAAATACACGTCTGGAATTGATCTCCCTTGGAGGCCACTAACCACTGGAAATGATCACCCTTGGAGCCCACTAACCACTGGAAATACCCACCTGGAAAGGATCTCCCTTGGAGGCCACTAACATTGAAAATACACGTCTGGAAATGATCTCCCTGGGAGGCCACTCGCCCTGGGAATCAATACCCATCGGACGGTACACTGAACAGGTGCTAAGGTACACAGGACAAAGGTGACGGAAAACCACGCAGTCAGGGCTAGGCTCTACCATACGATGGACAGGAAGAGTATCCTTATAAGGGTAGGAGTAAACCATACAAATGCCAGGGTAAACAAGAGAAGGAAGGGTGGTGGTAGTGGTAGTATACACATGGGTGACCACACCATAAGAGGGCTAGGGTTACCGTAAACAAGGACTACAGTATGGCAAACAAGGGGGGTGGTTAAACCAGACAACGGTGAAGGTACACAGGCACTGGTGACGGTACAATATACATAGAGGAGAAAGGGGTGTGTACGGTACATGACACGGATGGCATCAGCACACCAAACAAGAGTCAGGGTATACAGAAAAAGAGAAAGGGTCGTACACGTTGCATATACAGAAGGGGTTACGATACATCAGGCAAGGGTGAAGGTATCCATAAAACGAGGATGACGGTAAACTTGAAAAGGGCTGGGGGTGCAGAAGAAAAAGGGTGATGGAGGCACGAAACAAGGGTGAAGGTGCACCAGACAAGGGCGAGGGGGGACGCCAGACAGCAACATTGGTACTCACAGCATAGTTGAACTGTGCGTTGAACTCGGCATTATTAGCGATGATTCGTCGCTCGGTCTCTGTAAGGAAGAAAAGATACGTCAGCCACTGGTGAGATGATACGTCAGCCACAGGTGAGATACGTCAGCCACGGGTGAGATACGTCAGTCACTGAAGAGAGACGTCAGCCACTGGTGAGATACGTCACTCACTGGAGAGATACGTCACTCACTGGAGAGATACGTCAACCACTGGTGAGACACGTTAGCCGCTGGTGAGATACGTCAGCCACTGTAGAAATACGCCAACCACTGGTGAGGTACGTCAGTCAATGGATATATACGTCAGTTACTGGAGACCATACGTTAGCAACCGACACACCATGTTGCGTAAAGCTGACCTTTTCCCTCGTTTTCTCTTCATTACTAATTACATACATGATCAGATAACTTTCATGACCTTAACTAGTTTTCTCAGGTTTTTGACCTTAAACATTTCTTCTTCTTTTTTTCCTGACAACGTTATCTGGCCACAAACCGTTTTCTATTAAGTTTCTGAGCTCGAACTATTTCATTCTCGATCTATTATGACCTCAAAGTATTTTCTGTCAGGTTTGCTGGCCACATACCGTTTCCAGCCAAGGTAATATTATCACATTCTAGACTCAGGAAGTGTGTGTGTGTGTGTGTGTGTGTGTGTGTGTGTGTGTGTGTGTGTGTGTGTGTGGTCGTTAGAATATCAACCTCCCCGATATAAATGGAGGGGGGGACTCGCTTGGAAGAGGCATTATGCTAAATAATAAATCCAACACTTAAATCTACTTTTACCAACTGAGTGAGGACCGGTAGTGGGTGGGGCGGGGCGGGGCACATATACACTGCCTCCTCAGTGGGGCGGGCGGGGCGGGGCGGGGCGCGGGGCACTTATACACTGTCTCCTCAGGGGTGGAAACAGTTGAAACTGAGATCACCATCCATATATACCCACAAGCGTTTGAGGTACTGCTCCGTCTACACTTGAGGTCCCACTTTGGTCGACTGTTGTGATACTCTCTCTCTCTCTCTCTCTCTCTCTCTCTCTCTCTCTCTCTCTCTCTCTCTCTCTCTCTCTCACACACACACACACACACATACCGGCTCCTGTGTTAAACTCCAATAGCGTCACATCGCCTTTTACTGGCGTCACACCGCCTTTTAATGGCGTTACATCGCCCTGATTAGCGAGTGCGTGATACGCAAATTATCCTCTATAAATGTCATGACTTGTTCAGTATAGTCTCTATGGTGACGCATGACGCATAAGACCTTACCTGGCGAGTTGGTCATGCCATGATACATTACGGCGAACACCAACTCACACACAGCTGTATCTTCCCTGATCCACAATGTATCATTCTACATCTTATGGACAAACTCGTCACGTATATATATATATATATATATATATATATATATATATATATATATATATATATATATATATATATATATATAAATATATATATATATATACATATATATATATATATATATATATATATATATATATATATATATATATATATATATATATATATATCCATATATATATATATCCTCAACCTCGTCTACCACACCACCACAACAACCCTAACATGATGATCCCTCACACCTCCCTGCTACACCTAGTAAAATACCACAAGCGTAAGTTCCACCACAGCAGCTACAAAAAATAAAAATAAAAAAAAGGAACTAAAAATTGTATCTTATTACCATAATCTATTTTTTAACGGCTGCTACTATGCGGTTGATTGGCTGGCTGGCTGGCTGAGTTTTGGGCCTACAGAATGCCAAGGTCATTCAGTTGCCAACGTCGAACATTTTCCCTGGCAATATCTTCTTCAGGTGTTGAGGATATAATTCGGAGAGACCTGATGGGGTCCTTTGTGGGGTCACAGGATCGAACGAATAATACTATGCCTCCCATACTACAGGCATACAAGGTAACTGCAGGTGTGAGCGACGTAGCCGATGCTGAGTTAAGGTCCTCTTGACCACGGGTAGGACGTGCCTTGAACGCGTCAGTAGCTCCATCTGCGCGTAGCTACATCCGCGCACGACGGTACAACTCGCAGGTGTATGATGATGATGATGCCCTGGCATCAGACCTGACCCTGAAGCGATGGGTCAAAGATCATTCTTTTAATACCCTAGGATTCGCACTCCCATATTCCATGTTCGTCCTGTTGTGTTCAAGATGTTATAATGAGCCTTACTAAGCGGGGTGTAACGGCAGACTAACCTACACCCGTGGAACAACCACCAAGTGGTCTGTAACGTTCAAACTTACTACCCCCATCACGTGTGACCGAGGCACCCCATCCCCCTTGTGGCTGGGCCTACCCCATATGCCCACAATCATGCGCGCCCGAGGCTCCCCATCACACAAAACCCCACTGAAATAATCCCCATACCACTAAATACCATCCACTTACCACTAAATACCATCCATACACCACTGAATACCATCCACATACCACTAAATACCATCCACATACCACTAAATACCATCCACATACCACTAAATACCATCCACTTACCACTAAATACCATCCATACACCACTGAATACCATCCACATACCACTAAATACCATCCACATACCACTCAATACCATCCATACACCACTCCCATGCCAGTAAATGCAAGTTACTCTTCCAGCGGACTCGGTGAGAAGCAGGCCATCAATTCCCATCTAAACTTTCCTCATATTTTTTAAGAGACAATTTTCTGTATTTTTTTTTTACTTCATAATGAAACAACTGTCAATACATCAGCGTTTGTAAGGAAATTAACACCTTCGAGGACTCGTCACGCGGCCTGACAACATAAAAGAAGAGGAGGAGGAGGAGGAGGAGGAGGAGGAGGAGGAGGAGGAGGCTGCTGTGAAGCAGCTCGTTGTCGGACGGGAATATCTGATCAGGGAAGACGCATGCTTGGCTTCGAGAGAGGGAGAGAGAGAGACGGTGCGCGTGCGCACGGACTGCGCACCGCCCGGTAGAGTCGCAAAATGTTCGCTACGGTGAGCAGGTGCTGAGTGGGGAGGGGGTGTTGGGTGGTAAACATTAAATATAAGCTGTTCGGCGATTTCTCAGGTCGGGAGTTTTGTTTGTGAGGACTATTCTCCTCATCGCACGGGCTCTGGTGGCGGGTTTCGAAGGAGGGGGGGAAAAAGACCGCAAAATGACGACCAGTGAGTAGCTGGCTGGCTGGGTGGGTGGCTTGACACCGTTTACGTAATCTCATCTCTAAGTCTCTCGTCCTTGCTTCCATGTTCTATAGCCTAATGGTCTTTAGAAAAATATTGAGCGTACATTTCACACAGATGTATATGATTTTCACGGTGACTTGTGTAAGAACATAGAGTTAATGTGGAAGAACGCGTGGAATGGTGTATGCGAGGGGGGAGGTATGTATGTAAGGACAGGGATGAGTGGAGTGACTTAGGCTGTGGCCACCTTCCTTTAACGTGTGAGTTCCGGGAGGGAACGGCCGTCCGAGACATCGATAGATAGATAGATAGATAGGTAATCAATGTGGCGTGTCCTTGCAACCTCATCCAGAGCGTATCGTAAATAAGAAGCATAAAACTCCACGAGACGTGAATGAACACACTGTCAATGGTACGGGCCATTTTGGGTATTGATCGAGACGGCAAATGTCATCAAATAGCCGATAATACTCGAGTCCTCATCATTAAGCATGCAACGGTGTACAAACACTCACACAAGTCTTGACACAACTGATGCATTACAGGCACACAGACACAGACACACAGACACACACACACACACACACACACACACACACACACACACAGAGAGAGAGAGAGAGAGAGAGAGAGAGAGAGAGAGAGAGAGAGAGAGAGAGAGAGAGAGAGAGAGAGAGAGAGAGAGAGACGCACACGCACAACATCAAATGTTGCGTGATGACAGACGTGGAGGGAGATGCACGGGCAACGACGCAACTGTCGCGTGTGCAGACGCGCAGAAGGACCACGCACGTCCAACACAGCGGTGCATGACTGACGCAATCAGGAAATGAGCGCCTTCCGCCTCTTGTTCCAGCAGCAGCTCACCCTCCTCCTCCTTCCCTATCCAGGCACGCGGGCTTGCACGCCCCATCCATACCGGGAACCCGGAACCTCCCCGGATAACCGCCCCCGGCGGCTCACCCGGGACCCGTACCTACCCTGACGGCTCACTCGGGGTGGACACGCAGTCACCCGTGCCAGGTCAACCTGGGTACTGGACTCCACCACGGAACCTCCCTTGCCCAGTTCACCTGACTAGTGCAACCCTGCCGGTTCTGGGAGCTCGACCCACTCCTGCCGGTTCACCTGGGGGTTGGATCTACCCCCTGCCGGTTCACCTGGGGGCTGGATCTACCCCCTGCCGGTTCACCAAGGGGCTGGATCTACCCCCGCCGGTTCACCTGGGGGCTGAATCTACCCCCTGTCGGTTCACCTGGGGGGCTGGATCAAGCCCCTGCCGGTACACATGGGGACTGGGCCCAACCCTGGGTGTACGTGGGGCCTGGACCCGTCCCTGCCAGCCCCCACAGCCACGCCACCAAGCATGTGGATACAAGAGTCATTACGACCATCGTCAACCCTCGTACACGTGGCAGGGTACTCTACCACTTACGTTCGCCTGTCTAATTCATGTGTGATTTAGGAGCGTAATTACACACATTACACCACGTTATAATTAGTCTGTGTCATTAATGGTGTTGTAATTTCAGATATGTCTGTGTGTGTGTGTGTGTGTGTGTGTGTGTGTGTGTGTGTGTGTGTGGTTCCCGCGAGCCACAGACAGCATCGCTGAACCACTACTGAACCGACGCGTCTTTCCTCCGTGTTGTCACTTCGCCTTTTCCCAAACCCACCACCAGCTGTCGCAATCCGCCACAAAATCATCATATACACTCCACCTGTCGACCCTTTTTTTCCAGCACGTTCTTGTCAAATAATCTCTCCCTTTTTTTGCGCGCGCCTGTCAATTTCCTCATACTCCAATAATGGCCCGCTGACCCTCATCTCCACTCGCTCACATATTCCTGAGTATAATTTTTGTTTTTTTCCGACTGTATTGCCAAACAGTCACCTTTTAGCAGACGACAAGACTTTCCCATTTTCATTTTACGCCAGAGACCCCTACGGCCGCCAATAGGCGCACCTTAAACTGTCGTCGCATCCCCCACTCTCGCACTCACACCCCGACCTCGCACCAACACTCGACCCCTTAACACCCCTTCACATGTAAAGTGTCGAAGCACTCGCTAAAACTCCTGCGAGACAGCGCTCCTATCGTCATACCTCCCTGCTACACTAAGAGCATGGGCTCTTACGGTTCACCCACCACCTCTCGTAGCGGTGCTCTCTTCCAACACACACACACACACACACACAGCTCTCTCTCTCTCTCTCTCTCTCTCTCTCTCTCTCTCTCTCTCTCTCTCTCTCTCTCTCTCTCACTATCAGAAGTGACACTTCCCCTCCCACGCTCTTCATCTCCCAATAGTCCAGGACTTTATCTCCCTCCCCCTCCTCATTCCACACCATTCTACCCCTTTCCCTCTTTTTAACTTAACGTTCCATCAAGACCTAGAATATCTGGGTTCACCTCATCAAACGCTGCGCCTATCCCTCTCTCTCCCATCCTGGCTACAGCCACGAGGCACACATTCACACACGCCGTCCTAAGCCTTCGCGGACAAATCCTTCTCCTGATCCTATTTTTAGCGAGTCATAATATAAAAGGGGAGGGGTTTCCAGCCCCTCGCTCTCCACCCCTGATACCTGCCTCACACGACCCTCAAAGGCCCATTCCTCTGTTCTTAACGCTACCTCGCTGACGTGGGAAATGGCGAATAGTACGAAAGAAAGAAATATATAAACTAATTAAATGAAAAATACATTGGCACCAAGAGTCTTTGGCCTATAACAAGGAATGAATTAGATTTACATGGAATACGTTGAATGGCGTGAGAGGGACGAAATGCAATTACCACACTTCACCACGATAATCAACAACAACAACAATAATAATAATAATAATAATAATAATAATAATAATAACAATAAACAGATGTCGTAAGGCTACCAAGATTCTGTTCTCAACCTTTCTCAGGCAACTGTTCACAATTCTGTAGTATCGAACATCGAAGCAACAGACCAACTCCGGCTGGTGCTGAGTGCGACTACACACAGGGGGTTCGAACACAATATTTTTGGGTGCCACACAATAATCAAAGAGACAGCCATGACCAGGGTATGCTCTTTACTCCTGTCATGTCGGCCAATGCTATTCAAAAAAAAAAAAGAAGAAAAAAGAAGAGAAATATATGTTTCTAAAGCAAGCCTGGGTACTGAATGATTCACAATGCACGAATAAGTTAGTAGTGTGCATGAAGTTGGGAGTGTGTGCATGTCTGATCTTAATTTACAAGGTGCTGTGTATTGCAAACAAGAATTTTTCCACGAATGGATACGTTCATAGCCAGGCATTTAGGGAATTCTGAATTTTGGGTTCACAGTAGCGAGGTGTATTCTCCAGGGTGAGGACATGCCCTCGGAGGCTCAGTCCTCTCTTCTTATCGCTACCTCGCTAACGCGGGAAATGGCGAATACGTATGAAAAAATATATATATATATATATATATATATATATATATATATATATATATATATATATATATATATATGTTATACTTTGTCGCAGTCTCCCGCGTTAGCGAGGTAGCGCAAGGAAACAGACGAAAGAATGGCCCAACCCACCCACATACCCATGAATATACATAAACGCCCACACACGCACATATACATACCTATACATACATATACATACAGAGACATATACACATATACACATGTACATATTCATACTTGCTGCCTTCATCCATTCACGTCGCCACCCGGCCACATGAAATGGCACACCCTCCCCCTTGCCCGCGTGCGAGGTAGCGCTAGGGAAAAGACAACAAAGGTCACATTCGTTCACACTCAGTCTCTAGCTGTCATGTGTAATGCACCGAAAGCACAGCTCCCTTTCCACATCCAGGCCCCACAAAACTTGCTTGCCAAATGGCGTCCTAGCCACGTCTCTTCGTGTATATCAACTGACTTGTATTTCATTCTTGTATCTCCCCTGATGATGTGATTATTACACGAAAGTGCACTTGGGAACTTATCATGTAGTTTCCCCCCTTTAGTTCAGAGCTGGTTCAGCCTACCCGTCATTAATATTCCAGTTTGGGTCGTTTCGCATTGGTCTATGGTTGTGCTAAGTCCACCATATTTGCCAGTTTAATAATTTCTAAGTAACCACAAGACCGGTCAGTAACTCCTCCAGACGCTCAACGAAGTTCACGGGCTATGTGACGATGTTCAACGAAGTCCACGGGATGTGATGACGATGCTCAACGAAGTCCGTGGGCTGTGTGACGATGTTCAACGAAGTCCACGGGATGTGATGACGATGCTCAACGAAGACCGTGGGCTGTGTTGACGATGCTCAACGAAGTCCACGGGATGTGATGACGACGTTCAACGAAGTCCAATACAGCAAACGAACCACCACATCATCACCATCACGCCAGATGGTGGTGAAATGAGATTCGGCGCGAAACATAATGCAACGCCGCGTGAAACAATTCACTGTCGACAAGAGGCAATAATATGAGTTTTCAGATTCCTTAATTTCATTTTTAATTCCTTCGTGTCATGGGGGACCGTCGAGTGTTCTGGAACCTGTACTGCTGCCAGCTGCATGACAAATCCTTTCACGTATCGTCCGAGTATTTCGCCACACTGCAGACCATCCATCCATCATGTTGGGCCCGACTATAAATAAGTACACGTGTCGATATCTATCTATCTATCTATCTATCTATATATATATATATATATATATATATATATATATATATAGATATATATATATATATATATATATATATTTTTTTTTTTTTTTTTTTTTTTTTTTTTACTTTGTCGCTGTCTCCCGCGTTTGCGAGGTAGCGCGAGGAAACAGACGAAAGAAATGGCCCAACCCCCATACACACGTACATACACACGTCCACACACGCAAATATACGTACCTACACAGCTTTCCATGGTTTACCCCAGACGCTTCACATGCCTTGATTCAATCCACTGACAGCACGTCAACCCCTGTATACCACATCGCTCCAATTCACTCTATTCCTTGCCCTCCTTTCACCCTCCTGCATGTTCAGGCCCCGATCACACAAAATCTTTTTCACTCCATCTTTCCACCTCCAATTTGGTCTCCCTCTTCTCCTCGTTCCCTCCACCTCCGACACATATATCCTCTTGGTCAATCTTTCCTCACTCATTCTCTCCATGTGCCCAAACCATTTCAAAACACCCTCTTCTGCTCTCTCAACCACGCTCTTTTTATTTCCACACATCTCTCTTACCCTTACGTTACTTACTCGATCAAACCACCTCACACCACACATTGTCCTCAAACATCTCATTTCCAGCACATCCATCCTCCTGCGCACAACTCTATCCATAGCCCACGCCTCGCAACCATACAACATTGTTGGAACCACTATTCCTTCAAACATACCCATTTTTGCTTTCCGAGATAATGTTCTCGACTTCCACACATTTTTCAAGGCTCCCAAAATTTTCGCCCCCTCCCCCACCCTATGATCTACTTCCGCTTCCATGGTTCCATCCGCTGACAGATCCACTCCCAGATATCTAAAACACTTCACTTCCTCCAGTTTTTCTCCATTCAAACTCACCTCCCAATTGACTTGACCCTCAACCCTACTGTACCTAATAACCTTGCTCTTATTCACATTTACTCTTAACTTTCTTCTTCCACACACTTTACCAAACTCAGTCACCAGCTTCTGCAGTTTCTCACATGAATCAGCCACCAGCGCTGTATCATCAGCGAACAACAACTGACTCACTTCCCAAGCTCTCTCATCCCCAACAGACTTCATACTTGCCCCTCTTTCCAGGACTCTTGCATTTACCTCCCTAACAACCCCATCCATAAACAAATATATATATCATCCCTGGGGATAGGGGAGGAAGAATACTTCCCACGTATTCCCTACGTGTCGTAGAAGGCGACTAAAAGGGAAGGGAGGGGGGGGGGGGCTGGAAATCCTCCCCTCTCGTTCTTTTTTTCAATTTTCCAAAAGAAGGAACAGAGAAGGGGGCCAGGTGAGGATATCTCCTCAAAGGCCCAGTCCTCTGTTCTTAACGCTACCTCGCTATCGCGGGAAATGGCGAATAGTATGAAAGAAAAGAAAGAATATATATATATATATATATATATATATATATATATATATATATATATATATATATATATATATATATGATTGTGTGTGTGTGTGTATCAAGGAATACAATGTTCAGATGTCAGGTTTAGCCTCGTCATGTGCTGGGCCAAAAAAAAAAACCATCAAACATTCAAATATTTTAAGCGTTCGTTCTCGATTGCGAATAACGTTAACGAAAAACGCAACACAGGGTTATCATTGCCGTCGACTGGGGCGAAAGATATTGCGGGGGGGGGGGGTTGTAAAAGTGAACGCGATATGGCAACGTTCAATGACGGGCAGAGATGCCAGACATACCCAGCCCTGAACACCCGACATGATACGACTTTAAAAAGTTTATTTACCGAGTTGGAGATGGGTTGATGATGATGATGTCGCTTACATCAACATACTGTCCTACCCACATCACATGCTCTATCAGAGTACATACTTTAAAATATATGCTGTGTATAAAATGATATCTCTTGACGCGGTGGGATCACGTGACTACTCAATGGCCTACCAAATAATAATAACCTTCTGCCTCCTTCATAATAACAACAAGTCACCTACACAATGCATTTACAACCTCACTCGCCTTCCGTATCTACAAATTTACGGTATTTATCACACGTCATACATCACGAAGAAAAGAAGAAGAATGAATAACACTACAACCTTGTTACCTAGCGTCCCTGAACTAACAACATGCAATGGGCTGTTAGTTACTGCCTTGGCGAAGGGAGGGGACGTAGGAGAAACGTGTCTCCTCAATACAATGCGGGCATAACACACACACACACACACACACACAGATAAAGTATTGGCAGTTGTAATGGCGCATCCCACCCCGTGGTGACGTTCTACGTCTGGCGATAACACAGATGAGGCCGCGCATCCATCCTGACTTCAACGTGAGGTGAGGAGTGGTGGTAGTTTGGTGCACAGCACCCGTGCCATGACCGGGCCTGTACGTCAGCGCACATCGTATAGGGTAAACCCTTCACTCATGTGGTGATGGTGAGGGGGTGGAGGGTGGTTAAATCCTAGCCTTTCGATGGTAGGCCAACGGAAAGCTGACTCGCGTTAAGGTTTACGAGAGGTAGACAGTAACGTAATGACCTGATTTTCAACTGCCTGCGAAAAAGCTTGCTTTATCGTGGAATGGCAAAGGTGTGTAGCGGGAACCAATCACACCCACACAGCAACTGCGTTGCTGGCTGACACACGCAATGTGTGTGTTTACCTCGGCCGCTACGTACACTTCTGGAACAACAATGAATTCGCAGGGAGGTGGGGTTCCAAGCTGCGACCGACTCCAGCCACGAGTCCACTCTTCCTCTCTGTTGCTGGTCATCCTGCATGTTTCCCACCACGTCTGAGACGATATTCACTAACCTTCAAGGTGGACGCTCGTCCCTAAATTTGTCGCATTTGTTCGCCAGTTTCTTTTCCCCCCCCAAGGCGTACCGACGGAGCTTTGAGAAACAGATTAAGAAAGGCTCGTATCCTCTCTCTCTCTCTCTCTCTCTCTCTCTCTCTCTCTCTCTCTCTCTCACACACACACACACACACACACACACACACACACACACACACACCAGAGCCTCCTCTCCACAACTAAACCCCACGGCCCATCCCGTGGGGGTTTCCCTTGACCGTGTCATATGTCCTGACCATCCTGCAGCGGCAGGATGACTGGGAACTCCTCCCTCCCATCTTCTGGACCAGCTGACTCCATCCTCACCATCCTACAGCAGCAGGATGACTGGGAACTCCTCCCTCCCATCCTCTCTGATGCCGCTGGATCCGTCCTTATCCTCCCGCTGGGATCATGGCATGTAGCTTGCTGTAGCGATGGCCCGGAGCCACTTCAGGTCCGCAGGTGCCTCATACACAACGCCCTTGCCTGGCTATCCATCCTACCACCATTCACCGTGATGCTTTCCCCAAGACTTTCAATCCTCACACACACACACACACACACACACACACACACACACACACACACACACACACACAATCAAACTGGCTTAAAGAATATTTTTGAGGGGAAAAACTATCAAAAAGACGTGCCTCTTCAATGTAAAATGGAGCGGTAAGAACCTGAAGATCACTAATACCATAAAAATCACCTAACTCAAGTGTGTACACTCGAGTGCAACGTTGACACACAGTCGGTCATGGGAAGCGTCGCTATGGGCGGGCATACCCCTGCAGCGCCATGGTAGACTCCTCAGTCTTCCACCTGGAGTGGGTGTGGACGGGCGACACACACGTTGATAACGCCGTGCGTAACAGCAACACACACACGAGGAGTGTGTGTGACTCGTGTTACATAACACCGCCCTGAACCGCCACGAGTAGACCGCGAGGGTTAAAATCGTGACTTTAAGTCCATGTCCGTCACAATGACCCATTAGCAATGGTCAACAATCCTTTACATTTTCCCGTGTTGAAGAATATTCCCTTCCACACCACGAGTCAAGTCTGCCCAACACTTTCTCAGGTGTTGTCTCGTTATCATAATCAATTCGCAGGTGGTGGCGGGGAAAGAAAAAAAAATATGATTTCGCCAAAATATTCCTTTATCATCCCTCATTAATCCCATTCCCAACCTCATATATCTCCCTCGTAAATGTGAGCCGAGAGGAGCGGCCCCCCCTCTTCACAGTAGTCTAATCGTCCACTTGCCTTCTAATTAACTTTTAACGCGATTAATGGATTACTGAAACTGCCCGAGCGAACGTATAGCCCGATCAATACTATATAATCCCGAGGGTTGTAATATTATATCCCGCTGTGTGCTCCCCCTCGTCGCGTTCGAGGTTGGGTCGGCGTGCCGTCTTGCTCACGAGTCGTACCGTCTTGCCTAAAATGGTCGTACAGTCTTGCTCAACTGGTCGTGGCCGTAATGCTCGTGGAATTAGAGGCGTCTGATGTTTATCTCTGGCCTCGAGTAATTTTGGCCTCCTGTGAACACCGGGAAATTACAGCGATGCATGAAACGTTAGCATTCACTTTCTGCCTGAATATATACATATATATATATATATATATATATATATATATATATATATATATATATATATATATATATATATATATAGACAAAGCTGAACGTATAATCATTAACATCACTTGCCAGACAGACTAAGCTGATGATCACCAGACTAAGCTGGACGTAAAATCATTAACCTCGCCCATCGAGCAGGTCAAGCTGGAGGCAAGATCACACGGGGACGGAGGGAGGGAGGGAGCCAGATTCAACAAGGCATGGCGTGACACCGGCCACTTTACAAGGACGGTCACACCCCATCGTCTCCCGGTGATTGCAATCATGTAATCACGGTGGCCGTTAAATGAGCCAACCAACCTCATGTCAAATTAGATATCTATGACGGTGTAATAGTAGTTGTCATATGCTGTTAAAACGAATTAGCTCCACACACACACAAGTGCACTTTCGTATAATAATCACATCATCAGGGGAGAATACAAGAATGAGATAGAAGACGTAGAACAGTCAAATGATATACAAGGAAGAGACGAAGCTAAGACACCACATAATTTCATACATACATATTCGCCATTTCCCGCCTTAGTGAGGAAACGTTAAGACCAGAAGAATGAGACTTAGAGGGAACATCTTCACTTGGCTCCCTTCTCTGTTCCCCCTTTTTTTTTTTGAAAAAGTTAAAAAACGGGAAGGGAGGATTTATTAACTATTTGTACTAAACTGTGAGGGACACGGCGTACAGTGCACAAACCCTTCCCGGTGGAGGCAGGCGATCGCCATCTGCCCTTAACTAACACGAGGTGGGTCATCTGGTCGTCCCACATGACCCACCACCCACAGTGGTATATAACCCACCCACCACCCCACCATCTGGCCTGACAGCCTGGGGTCGCCGGCTGCCGCCGTGTCGCTCCCCCCCCCTGCTCCACAGGGAAGTGTCAGAGAGGCAGGGATCAGTGCAGTTCTAATTTCCTGGGCACGACGATGTGGTCCTTCAGCACGACGCTACGACCCTTCAGCACGACGGTACGACCCTTCAGCACGACGGTACGACCCTTCAGCACGACGGTACGACCCTTCATCAGGACGGTACGACCCTTCAGCACGACGGTGCGACCCTTCAGCACGACGGTGCGACCCTTCAACACGACGGTGCGACCCTTCATCACGACGGTACGACCCTTCAGCACGACGGTGCGACCCTTCATCACGACGGTGCGACCCTTCAGCACGACGGTGCGACCCTTCATCAGGACGGTACGACCCTTCAGCACGACGGTGCGACCCTTCATCACGACGGTGCGACCCTTCAGCACGACGGTACGACCCTTCAGCACGACGGTGCGACCCTTCAGCACGACGGTACGACCCTTCATCACGACGGTACGACCCTTCAGCACGACGGTACGACCCTTCAGCGCAAAGATACGATCCTTGGGTAAGAAAACTGGTCTTTGACCTGACCCTTCAAGGGTCACACACACACACACACACACACACACACACACAGACTAAGACTTTACTTGAGCCGTTGGAGGGGAAGATGGGTGGGGGAGGGAGGGAGGTATGGAGGGGAGGGGAAAGCATCAGGAGGAGGAGGAGGAGGAGGGGAGGGAAAGCATCAGGAGGAGGAGGAGGAGGAGGGGAGGGAAAGCATCAGGAGGAGGAGGAGGAGGAGGGGAGGGAAAGCATCAGGAAGAGGAGGAGGAGGAGGGGAGGGAAAGCATCAGGAGGAGGAGGAGGGGAGGAAAGGCGGCTGGGATCATCTCAACGTTCCCCTTCAAGACGGGGCGGGGCCGCCACCGTGGTAATGCCATGGGGAGACGGGGAGAGAGATGAGGGGAGGCTGGATTGACTGACCCAGGGGGTCCTATCACGAGTACTCTGCTGACCCTGGGATCCATGCGGACGCCAGCCAGCTCGCATCCCCAACGACAGGTTAGGGTGGGTCTGGACACGGGTTCTCACCCGCCATGGAAATCTGGGGTCTGGATTCTCCCCCAATCCGTGGAAGACCAGGGGGTCTAAGCTACCCTGTCCCCTGGAGGTCTGGTGGGTCTGGATCCTTCCGCGCCTGGAAGTCTGGAGTCAGGGTTCTTTTGTCCCTCCAGCCACTGGGACGTGAGAGCCACGCGGACAGAGCAGAGCGGCCATCGCTGGACACCAGAAAACGCTGGTGTAATTTGCTTTAACATGGAATCCTACACGTGTTGACTGCACATCCTGGACACCTGCCTCACACGGCTTCACTGTTAACCATCGGTCTGGAGTTAATGGAGGGAAGGGAATACCTTCCTGGTGCTCTGGAGGGAGGGATATACCTCCCTGGTGCTCTGGAGGGAAGGGAATACCTCCCTGGAGTTCTGGAGGGAAGGATATACCTCCCTGGTGCTTCACTGCTGTGTGTGTGTGTGTGTGTCAACAGTAGCACCATTTGCACTTTTTCATACTGCCATTTCCCACAAGATCCCAGATCCTTAAGAGAACCATGGCCGAGCAAATGGGAACTATCTCGCACTGTCTTATGCATGACGAACGTCACCTCCTTGGAGAGGCAAGTCTTCACAACCCCGGATAGAACTTACCACCCATCTGTCAAAAAAAGATAATAAGCCTGTAATCTTAGACCACAATCAGTCATAAATCCTTCCATCAATTTTGTTATTAGTTAAAAATTCGAGTTACAATCTGACTAAAGTCAGGATTAAACAGAAAACCTATGTTGTGATAAGTCTGGGCGTGACCAATCAATCTTACAGGCACACGTAGAGTTAGGTAACGCCAGAAGACTTATGGTGTACAGGTGAATCGCTATGTCAATAAACAAAGGCACTGGTGTGTGTGTGGCATAACACGAGTTGTGACATCTGGTGGTGTGTGCCACAACCCGCTGCCATTCCTGTATATCTCAAACAACCTAACACCTTCTTGCACATAACACATCTGATTCCAGCAACACACCACACCACATCACACCACCACCACACAGGACGACAGCACCCTACCACTACCTCTGTTCCATCATACATGCATACCATCAACACTACTGCAACATACCTCCACTCTACCACCAACACCACTACGACAACCCAATGCCACCCTTGGGTCTGTCCTTCACAGACCACTTTGTCGGACCAGTGGGTTATAACTGGGATGACAGGGACACTGCAAGTTCCATACACCCACATCAGTAATGTGAAGACCTCTTCCGCGTTTTGGATGATGTGAAGACCTCTAACGCACAATGCCTCGTCAGCTTGGTAGGTCATCTCAATTCGCTGACTCCATAAAAAGCTCTCGACTAAGTCATCTACAACGTAATCAATACTAAAAAAAAAAAAACTTCAGCCGTTGGCTTTACGCTTCCGAGAGGCTATCTCCACCTTCAGGTCCCTCACCTGAGGCGTCCCACAGGACACAGAAATGGAACCCTGGTAGCTTCCTCATCCTTGTAGATGATGCAGTGAAGGATCATGCCACTGCTATCGCCGTTGACAACAGCTCTCCTGCCTTATCTGCTCTCCACAACACCAAAGACAGCCTCCATCAACCAAACCAAGCCTCTGTTCAAGCTTAGTGACTTCAGTTACACTCGACCCTTGTCTTCTCCCTCCAGTCTCACTAGCGATAAGGTCCCTCCAGGTTTTCAGTCCAGTAAGCTTCACTGCCTCAAGCTGGACTATGAACGAAGCTAAGGGAATACACTGTGTACGTCAACACCATCACCTAATCCTTCAGTTCTAACCTCAACATCCTTAGTTGACTTGATACACCTGGATTCCAGCGCCTGAGCACACAAAGATCAACACGACTCCCTTCAATCCCGAACTAACCATTCCCTCCCTCCGCCTTGTCTTCCTCCCTCTCCACCCAGACACCAGGGGTTACTTGACAGCGCGCAGAGGAGGCTACTTCACCACTCCCGCCACCATGTGCCACTTGAGATCCCTCGTGTTTGTAATATACCAACACAACTGTACCTGAGCCCATGCGAGATACGAGAGCTCCTCCGACCCAGCCACACCCAACATCATCCATGCTCAGTCGTCTGGCATCGTAGTTCTCATGTAAATACCATCTTCTCAACCTCTTACATAACCTCATCGTCTACAATGTGTGTACTCGCTGGAGTACAGTCTGCCCTTCGCAACCAATCCCCCCTAACCACAACCTGCACTCCACCAGTACTCCACCAACACACCTGCACTCCACCACCACTATCACCACACCTGCACACCCCCACTACCACAACACACGTACACCCTACGACCACCGCTACTCGCGTCGCCTTGCACCGGCCGTATGGACTTTGGAGAACACGTCAGGGCCTCCCCCACCGCCGAATTCAAGATCGAACGTACCTTCGTGTGTGTCCGTCTTCCTCCTGCCCATGGTGGCGAGCTCGGTGGACGCGGCCTTACGGAGGCGGACGCCACGCGATCGTAAGTACCCTACAGCCACACGCAGGAACCTTCCATGCCCCTCACTGGCATCTACACCACACTGACTAAGCTGGGCCACTCCAGCCACCCTGGTACAGGAAGCCCCTCAGATAAGGCTTATCGCTATCAGTCAGTGTAAACCAAAACCGGATACTTCAGATACCAACAACCATAAAATCACAAAACGTAATTTCTTGACGACCCATAAACTCAACCTGGTGCTCTCCTCTCCTGTATCCAACGCCATAACGAACACTTTCAAGAACAGTGAACCAGATAACAACCATAGAGGACCATTCTACTTTAATCTGATAAGTCAGGATAGTTATCACTAGCCAATCAGGATGCAGATGATAAAAGTGGCATCTGTAACCCAAACAAGAGTCTTCCCCCCCTCCACTCTCTCTGCCCCAAAACGCTGGCTACTGTGGTGGTTAGGAACTACTTCGGCAGGGTGTTCTGCCGGTAACGCTATGCACCACACCTTCCCAAGCTCCCCTTCAGGAGCAGACGTAACGGAAGGGCACGAGTTTAAAACTGTTACGTTACGCCCGTTCTGGGAGGCTGGTGACGGGACTAAAAACACACGACATACATCATCAGTAACTTTGATTCTCACTTAGACATCTGCCAGTACAAGTGTATATGGCACATACCCTCAAATAATGTATATAGTATAACAGTAATAAAGGAATACTCAAACCCGATACTATATATATATATATATATATATATATATATATATATATATATATATATATATATATATATATATATACATATATATATATATATATATATATATATATATATATATATATATATATATATATATATATATATATATACATATATATATATATATATATATATATATATATATATATATATATATATATATATATATATATATATATATATCGCTACCTCGCAAACGCGGGAGACAGCGACAAAGTATAATAAAAAAATAAAATATAATATATATATATATATATATATATATATATATATATATATATATATATTGGAAAAGATCACAATTTTGCGCGTGATCAAGTATATTCCTACGAGTCAACGGGAAAAAACGAAACACGATAAGGTCCCAAGTGCACTTTCGTGTAATAATCACATCATCAGGGGAGATACAAGAAAGAAATATAAGTCAGCCGATATACAACGAAAAGACGTAACTAGGACGCCATTTGGTAAACACGTGATTCAATCACATGTTTACCCAATGGCGCCCTAGCTACGTGTGTGTGTGTGTGTGTGTGTGTGTGTGTGTATGTGTGTGTTGCCAGACGCTGCCAGCAAAGCGAGCGAGAAGTCACCTCGGGTGATGATGTCGCATCGTCCGTGGAAGAAAAAAGGGGATTTACATTCTGGTGGAGAACGTTCTCGATTCAAGTCTATCATTTCACCTGCTCCAGGGTGGAGCGCAGCCTTGAAGGTGGTGCTGGAAGGTTATCAACTGGGGGGGGGGGGGGGGTGTGTGTGTGTGTGTGTGTGTGTAAGGTTATAGAGAATTGACTGTAGCCGAAAAGCCGAAAATAATCAAGAGTTATGATACACACGCAATACAAACAACGACACAGATCACAGGGTAGTTTACTGATGATATGTTCACAATGGCTAGGATGGCGCAGTTCTGGCTAGGATGGCGCAGTTCTGGCTAGGATGGCGCAGTTCTCGCTAGAATGGGGCAGTTTTGGCTAGGATGGGGCAGTACTGGCTAGGATGGGGCAGTTCTGGCGGGGTTGGATCAGTTCTGGCTAGGATGGGGCAGTACTGGCTAGGATGGGGCAGTTCTGGCGGGGCTGGATCAGTTCTGGTTAGGATGAGGCAGTACTGGCTAGGATGGGGGCAGTTCTGGCTGGGATGGGACAGGTCTTGAATATCAGCTGACACACTCGGGTCTGACATAAGAGTCCCTGTGACCTCTTGTGTTCCCAATGCACCACCGCTCACAGGATGAGCAGGAGCTGCACGGTATAAAAATGGCCGGCCGCTTGATAGCGGCACAGATCAAAACTGTGGCAGTGTGAGTGATGATCTCGGGTGAGCTCGAAGCGGCGGCGACCAGGGCGCCGAACTGTAGCACCCAACCCCGGGGCACTGGAGGCGAGAGAGGTGCGGTACCTTCCTCCCGACCAGCTGGATGGCGGTCAAGGTTTGTGAGGAAGAGGAGGGTGTGTCGGGAGGACCAGCGTGGTGAGAGCGGAAGAGGAGGGTGTGTCGGGAGGACCAGTGTGGTGAGCGCCTCTGGACATGTGCCGTCAGAGCAGTCAAGCATTGGAGAGAGGAAGAGATTATTGTGTAATTGCTGTTGAGTTCAGTCGGCGGGAGCCCAGTGCCTTGTGGCCATCGAGACAATAGCTGACGGCCGGAGGATTTGATGACCGTACCGACGCTGTCCCTCTAGCTTAATTCATCGTCCATTGTGAGAGAGAGAAGCCTGGTGTACCGACCAATGTGGAGGGTACTGGAGCGTAATCAAGAACGGTAGAGAATGGGGCATGGTTGGGTGCGACGTGGATGACTAATGGTCTTGATTTTGGTTGAGGATGAGGAAGCTAAAAAGGGTAAAGTCATCTACATGCTTCTCGTGGGCAACCATCAGGATGAGGAAGCACGCAGGACCCATCTTCTTTCCTTCTTTCTGACCTGCAGTACGTCAAAGGCGAAGGACTGCACGGTGGAGATGGCCTCTCGGAAGCGTTTAACCTGACGAGGCCGACGGAGGCCATCAAGCCCCAGGAATGAGACGTGTGTCTGCAAGCTCAAGGCTGATGGTTTTTCGTCATGATTATGTCATGGCTGACTACGTCGAGAGCTACGAGGATGACCCGAGTCTCTGACTACCTCGCGACAGGTAATATCTAGGAAGGCCCGACGAGCCAGTGTGGTAGGGGAGGAGGGTTTGTTCTTCACATGACCATGCTATTGAGAGGAGCGATGACAATGGCTCGTTAACTCAATGGAAGATGAAAAGGCGTACGGACTTCGCTGTTGGGGAGACGGGCATTGTGA
This sequence comes from Panulirus ornatus, assembly GCF_036320965.1. Classification (NCBI taxonomy): domain Eukaryota; kingdom Metazoa; phylum Arthropoda; class Malacostraca; order Decapoda; family Palinuridae; genus Panulirus; species Panulirus ornatus. Next base: position 10,566,312 of record NC_092288.1, on the reverse strand, counting down.
CTGATGGAGGGAAGTGTTAATGATGAAGCAGAGGTGGGGCGGGAGGAGCTGGATACAGGATGTAGTCTTTTTTTTTTGCTTTCTCTCTTGTTCCTCCAATTTGGTACGAGTAAGGGCTCTGAGGGCGCGTAGCTCGTATGTATGACTTGGAGGAGTGACTATAATGCCATACGTGATGACCAGAGTAGTCTCTCAAGTCAGGGATTGGGAACAGCGGACGTATCTACCTAGACGCTGGACAAAATGATTGGTAATTTCCAATATTCATGTACTGCCTCGGAGGGCGCTGGTGATGACGGGGGAGCGCTGGCTGGGAGGAGGCGGGTGGCGTGGAGGTATCCGGTAGATGATGGCTAAGTGATCGCTACTTAAGTTGAGCTGCGTCTTTATTGGAGAGGCGCTTAACCCGAGGAGAAGAGGAGGGAGTCTGATTATCTAAACCGCTTAACTTCTCTTTTTTTTTTTTTTCTTGTTTCCCTCACGCTACTGTGTTGATTCTCCTACTGCATCAGGCTGGTGTGTAGCACGGCAAGGGTGGGTATGATTCGGTGGTAGGATGTCACTTGTGTTGCAACAGAGGGGTCGTGCAGGGGGGGGTGTGTCAGTACTGATGTGGGTCTGGGTACTTGCGTTCGACGCTTAAAAACCGGGTATGATCCAGGAGGGGGGCCCGTCAGCCGAGCACAGTGCTACGGGTCTCACATGGAGACGACACGGTTCGTGTAGGTTTCTGCATGAGCGTCCACGTAATCACCCCGACTTAGAGTTTCGGAGTGGACCAGCGTCACAGTACGTCCAGTGGCGGACTCAGTAAGCAGCTGGCGCGTCTTTGGGCCACTGGGCGCCAGATGCTGGGGGTTCGTCGCAAGTGTGGACGCCGTAAACATTTCTCAACAAAGGATGAAGTTAGGAGAACATTTCTCAACAAAGGATGAAGTTAGGAGAACATTTCTCAACAAAGGATGAAGTTAGGAGAACATTTCTCAACAAAGGATGAAGTTAGGAGAACATTTCTCAACAAAGGATGAAGTTAGGAGAACATTTCTCAACAAAGGATGAAGTTAGGAGAACATTTCTCAACAAAGGATGAAGTTAGGAGAACATTTCTCAACAAAGGATGAAGTTAGGAGAACATTTCTCAACAAAGGATGAAGTTAGGAGAACATTTCTCAACAAAGGATGAAGTTAGGAGAACATTTCTCAACAAAGGATGAAGTTAGGAGAACATTTCTCAACAAAGGATGAAGTTAGGAGAACATTTCTCAACAAAGGATGAAGTTAGGAGAACATTTCTCAACAAAGGATGAAGTTAGGAGAACATTTCTCAACAAAGGATGAAGTTAGGAGAACATTTCTCAACAAAGGATGAAGTTAGGAGAACATTTCTCAACAAAGGATGAAGTTAGGAGAACATTTCTCAACAAAGGATGAAGTTAGGAGAACATTTCTCAACAAAGGATGAAGTTAGGAGAACATTTCTCAACAAAGGATGAAGTTAGGAGAACATTTCTCAACAAAGGATGAAGTTAGGAGAACATTTCTCAACAAAGGATGAAGTTAGGAGAACATTTCTCAACAAAGGATGAAGTTAGGAGAACATTTCTCAACAAAGGATGAAGTTAGGAGAACATTTCTCAACAAAGGATGAAGTTAGGAGAACATTTCTCAACAAAGGATGAAGTTAGGAGAACATTTCTCAACAAAGGATGAAGTTAGGAGAACATTTCTCAACAAAGGATGAAGTTAGGAGAACATTTCTCAACAAAGGATGAAGTTAGGAGAACATTTCTCAACAAAGGATGAAGTTAGGAGAACATTTCTCAACAAAGGATGAAGTTAGGAGAACATTTCTCAACAAAGGATGAAGTTAGGAGAACATTTCTCAACAAAGGATGAAGTTAGGAGAACATTTCTCAACAAAGGATGAAGTTAGGAGAACATTTCTCAACAAAGGATGAAGTTAGGAGAACATTTCTCAACAAAGGATGAAGTTAGGAGAACATTTCTCAACAAAGGATGAAGTTAGGAGAACATTTCTCAACAAAGGATGAAGTTAGGAGAACATTTCTCAACAAAGGATGAAGTTAGGAGAACATTTCTCAACAAAGGATGAAGTTAGGAGAACATTTCTCAACAAAGGATGAAGTTAGGAGAACATTTCTCAACAAAGGATGAAGTTAGGAGAACATTTCTCAACAAAGGATGAAGTTAGGAGAACATTTCTCAACAAAGGATGAAGTTAGGAGAACATTTCTCAACAAAGGATGAAGTTAGGAGAACATTTCTCAACAAAGGATGAAGTTAGGAGAACATTTCTCAACAAAGGATGAAGTTAGGAGAACATTTCTCAACAAAGGATGAAGTTAGGAGAACATTTCTCAACAAAGGATGAAGTTAGGAGAACATTTCTCAACAAAGGATGAAGTTAGGAGAACATTTCTCAACAAAGGATGAAGTTAGGAGAACATTTCTCAACAAAGGATGAAGTTAGGAGAACATTTCTCAACAAAGGATGAAGTTAGGAGAACATTTCTCAACAAAGGATGAAGTTAGGAGAACATTTCTCAACAAAGGATGAAGTTAGGAGAACATTTCTCAACAAAGGATGAAGTTAGGAGAACATTTCTCAACAAAGGATGAAGTTAGGAGAACATTTCTCAACAAAGGATGAAGTTAGGAGAACATTTCTCAACAAAGGATGAAGTTAGGAGAACATTTCTCAACAAAGGATGAAGTTAGGAGAACATTTCTCAACAAAGGATGAAGTTAGGAGAACATTTCTCAACAAAGGATGAAGTTAGGAGAACATTTCTCAACAAAGGATGAAGTTAGGAGAACATTTCTCAACAAAGGATGAAGTTAGGAGAACATTTCTCAACAAAGGATGAAGTTAGGAGAACATTTCTCAACAAAGGATGAAGTTAGGAGAACATTTCTCAACAAAGGATGAAGTTAGGAGAACATTTCTCAACAAAGGATGAAGTTAGGAGAACATTTCTCAACAAAGGATGAAGTTAGGAGAACATTTCTCAACAAAGGATGAAGTTAGGAGAACATTTCTCAACAAAGGATGAAGTTAGGAGAACATTTCTCAACAAAGGATGAAGTTAGGAGAACATTTCTCAACAAAGGATGAAGTTAGGAGAACATTTCTCAACAAAGGATGAAGTTAGGAGAACATTTCTCAACAAAGGATGAAGTTAGGAGAACATTTCTCAACAAAGGATGAAGTTAGGAGAACATTTCTCAACAAAGGATGAAGTTAGGAGAACATTTCTCAACAAAGGATGAAGTTAGGAGAACATTTCTCAACAAAGGATGAAGTTAGGAGAACATTTCTCAACAAAGGATGAAGTTAGGAGAACATTTCTCAACAAAGGATGAAGTTAGGAGAACATTTCTCAACAAAGGATGAAGTTAGGAGAACATTTCTCAACAAAGGATGAAGTTAGGAGAACATTTCTCAACAAAGGATGAAGTTAGGAGAACATTTCTCAACAAAGGATGAAGTTAGGAGAACATTTCTCAACAAAGGATGAAGTTAGGAGAACATTTCTCAACAAAGGATGAAGTTAGGAGAACATTTCTCAACAAAGGATGAAGTTAGGAGAACATTTCTCAACAAAGGATGAAGTTAGGAGAACATTTCTCAACAAAGGATGAAGTTAGGAGAACATTTCTCAACAAAGGATGAAGTTAGGAGAACATTTCTCAACAAAGGATGAAGTTAGGAGAACATTTCTCAACAAAGGATGAAGTTAGGAGAACATTTCTCAACAAAGGATGAAGTTAGGAGAACATTTCTCAACAAAGGATGAAGTTAGGAGAACATTTCTCAACAAAGGATGAAGTTAGGAGAACATTTCTCAACAAAGGATGAAGTTAGGAGAACATTTCTCAACAAAGGATGAAGTTAGGAGAACATTTCTCAACAAAGGATGAAGTTAGGAGAACATTTCTCAACAAAGGATGAAGTTAGGAGAACATTTCTCAACAAAGGATGAAGTTAGGAGAACATTTCTCAACAAAGGATGAAGTTAGGAGAACATTTCTCAACAAAGGATGAAGTTAGGAGAACATTTCTCAACAAAGGATGAAGTTAGGAGAACATTTCTCAACAAAGGATGAAGTTAGGAGAACATTTCTCAACAAAGGATGAAGTTAGGAGAACATTTCTCAACAAAGGATGAAGTTAGGAGAACATTTCTCAACAAAGGATGAAGTTAGGAGAACATTTCTCAACAAAGGATGAAGTTAGGAGAACATTTCTCAACAAAGGATGAAGTTAGGAGAACATTTCTCAACAAAGGATGAAGTTAGGAGAACATTTCTCAACAAAGGATGAAGTTAGGAGAACATTTCTCAACAAAGGATGAAGTTAGGAGAACATTTCTCAACAAAGGATGAAGTTAGGAGAACATTTCTCAACAAAGGATGAAGTTAGGAGAACATTTCTCAACAAAGGATGAAGTTAGGAGAACATTTCTCAACAAAGGATGAAGTTAGGAGAACATTTCTCAACAAAGGATGAAGTTAGGAGAACATTTCTCAACAAAGGATGAAGTTAGGAGAACATTTCTCAACAAAGGATGAAGTTAGGAGAACATTTCTCAACAAAGGATGAAGTTAGGAGAACATTTCTCAACAAAGGATGAAGTTAGGAGAACATTTCTCAACAAAGGATGAAGTTAGGAGAACATTTCTCAACAAAGGATGAAGTTAGGAGAACATTTCTCAACAAAGGATGAAGTTAGGAGAACATTTCTCAACAAAGGATGAAGTTAGGAGAACATTTCTCAACAAAGGATGAAGTTAGGAGAACATTTCTCAACAAAGGATGAAGTTAGGAGAACATTTCTCAACAAAGGATGAAGTTAGGAGAACATTTCTCAACAAAGGATGAAGTTAGGAGAACATTTCTCAACAAAGGATGAAGTTAGGAGAACATTTCTCAACAAAGGATGAAGTTAGGAGAACATTTCTCAACAAAGGATGAAGTTAGGAGAACATTTCTCAACAAAGGATGAAGTTAGGAGAACATTTCTCAACAAAGGATGAAGTTAGGAGAACATTTCTCAACAAAGGATGAAGTTAGGAGAACATTTCTCAACAAAGGATGAAGTTAGGAGAACATTTCTCAACAAAGGATGAAGTTAGGAGAACATTTCTCAACAAAGGATGAAGTTAGGAGAACATTTCTCAACAAAGGATGAAGTTAGGAGAACATTTCTCAACAAAGGATGAAGTTAGGAGAACATTTCTCAACAAAGGATGAAGTTAGGAGAACATTTCTCAACAAAGGATGAAGTTAGGAGAACATTTCTCAACAAAGGATGAAGTTAGGAGAACATTTCTCAACAAAGGATGAAGTTAGGAGAACATTTCTCAACAAAGGATGAAGTTAGGAGAACATTTCTCAACAAAGGATGAAGTTAGGAGAACATTTCTCAACAAAGGATGAAGTTAGGAGAACATTTCTCAACAAAGGATGAAGTTAGGAGAACATTTCTCAACAAAGGATGAAGTTAGGAGAACATTTCTCAACAAAGGATGAAGTTAGGAGAACATTTCTCAACAAAGGATGAAGTTAGGAGAACATTTCTCAACAAAGGATGAAGTTAGGAGAACATTTCTCAACAAAGGATGAAGTTAGGAGAACATTTCTCAACAAAGGATGAAGTTAGGAGAACATTTCTCAACAAAGGATGAAGTTAGGAGAACATTTCTCAACAAAGGATGAAGTTAGGAGAACATTTCTCAACAAAGGATGAAGTTAGGAGAACATTTCTCAACAAAGGATGAAGTTAGGAGAACATTTCTCAACAAAGGATGAAGTTAGGAGAACATTTCTCAACAAAGGATGAAGTTAGGAGAACATTTCTCAACAAAGGATGAAGTTAGGAGAACATTTCTAGACAAAGGATGAAGTTAGGAGAATATTTCTCAACTCAGGATGAAGTTAGGAGAACATTTCTCAACAAAGGATGAAGTTAGAAGAACGTTTCTAAACAAAGGATGAAGTTAGGAAAACATTTCTCAACAAAGGATGAACCAGTTTTGGAGAACATTTCTCAACAAAGGATGAAGTTAGGAGAACATTTCTCAACAAAGGATGAAGTTAGGAGAACATTTCTCAACAAAGGATGAAGTTAGGAGAACATTTCTCAACAAAGGATGAAGTTAGGAGAACATTTCTCAACAAAGGATGAAGTTAGGAGAACATTTCTCAACTCAGGATGAAGTCAGAACACTTTCATACACAGGACGAAGTTAGGAGACCATTTCCAAACACAGGATGAAGTCAAGGGAACATTTCCAAAGAGAGGATGAATCTAGAGCATTTCTAAACACAAGAGGAGGTTAGGAGAACATTTCTGAATACGAGACGAAGACAATCTTCAACAGTTCCCTCTCAATGATGCAAGCCACTTCATACACATAATATCATCGAAGGATAACATGGTCAAACATCTTGTACCAGTCTCTCAATACCGTATTTCCGTGTTACATAATGGCGCATTCTGAACAACAGGGTGAATTACTGGGTAATAATAATAATACCAACTACAAAAATAAAGCACCCACAATACATACATATATACATATGGATAATAAACACAGCAATATAATGACACCATCAATGGTGACGATTCAAAATGAAAATAACAACATGAACCACGTCACTAATATTGCTTCCACATATCGACAACGAAAAGAATTATGAAAATCACAATAGGAATATGACCAAAAAAAATAGTAATCTATATTGTCAATAAATGATAATATTAACAATGTGAGCCGCAACAACACGATAACTGTAATAAATACGACTTGGCAATAATAAAAATAAAATAATAAATTAATAATAAAAAAATAATAATAATAATATAGGAATAATAATGACAACATTTATAACAATGTTTAATAATAATAAAATTAATAATAATAATAGTAATAATAATAATAATAATAATAATAATAATAATAATAATAAAATAATAATAATAACTGTGATGACAAAGTAATGATAATGATAATAAAAAGATTGTAATTAACAAACAATAATTACCAATAATATTTGTGGTAGTGGCGTTGGCAGCGGTTGTAGTAGTGGTAATAGTAGTAGTAGTAGTAGTAGTAGTAGTAGTAACAGTAGTAGTAGTAGTAGTAGCGGTATAGTGGTGCTGGTGTGGTTGGTACCAATGGAGGTAGTGGCAAGACAGGAGACACCCCCTCAGGGCTAGAGCAGGGGCCAGGACCTGATTTACCCCTGGAGAGAGAGAGAGAGAGAGAGAGAGAGAGAGAGAGAGAGAGAGAGAGAGAGAGAGAGAGAGAGAGAGAGAGAGAGAGAGAGAGAGAGGACCGACTTACCACACTGTTGGCTGGTGACGGTGAAGAGGTTGAAGAGCTTGGCGTAGATGGACGAGGGCCGCTGTCTCTTGAGGCCGTCGCCCTTGGTGTTGTTGAGGGCGAGCTTGGAGGCCGAGGTGTCCCCTCCTGCCGGCACGCCCACTTTGGCCGCCCAGCCCTCCACCACCCGGTCCCTGAGGGACTGGGGGCCGCTGGCCTTGGCCCCGGCCTGCTGCGACTTCAGGCCGCCCGAGGCGTGGCCATTACTCCGTTTCCTGACTCTGCGGCTCCTCTCCTCCACCAGCTCCAACACCTCCAGCTCAAAGTCCTCGATCACCGTGGGTACCGGCGGCATGGTTGACGCTTCAAGGCGAGGTAGGGAGGGAGGGAGGGAGGGAGGGAGGGAGAGAGGGGTGTGTATGTGGCCTACACACCCAACTACACCCACGCGATCATTACACCGCCTCGCACCTCACTCACAACCCCGTCTACACCTTGTCGCATCGGTCCGGTGTGACACCCAAGGCCACAGGAAAAAACACTCCTCGCAGGTTAAGTCTTTATGCTGCCACACTTGGGTAGGACAAGCTCCTGGAATTACAGCCACCGTGTGACTCCCACTGTAAATACTAACCTGCCACACGCTTGACACGACGACCCCCCCTGCGCAACAACACTGGCTGAGGGTCTCAAAAGTTGCCACGGGTGTAGAACACGACCCCCTTGAACCACAACTTATGATGGAGTGTGTCAATCAGGGTGAGCATGAGTGAGTGTCAGTTTTGTCATCAATCTGTACAACACAACACAACAAACGAGACATAACTTGGAACCTGTGAGGGACAACATCACGCTGTAGTCTACACCTCTACACCGCCACCCCCTCTGCGAGGGACACATCTCGCTGTGAGCCTCCACCTCTACACCGCCCCCTCCCTCAGAAAAATACAAAAAAAAAAATAAAAAAAATCTCTGTAATGATACAACGATGAACTGTTAATCAGACGCTGGTGTGGAGAGGCTCTGGATGACCAGCCTACAATATGAGGGAGCAATGTACCTTCAATGGATACGCGGTCGGACCCACTGATCGCATGCGGACACACGAGAACACACTGACTTAAAATATAGACGGAGGGACAGAGAGAGAAACGGACGCTTGTATAAGGTATTACAGAACAGTACACGACCACGATGGCGGGAAGCCAGGCCCAAGCCTTGAGATTCAATAGACGAGACTAACAACCCTTCCCCGGGACGCTGGCTGGCCAGGCCCCCACGGTCTTCTGACGAAGGCAAGCCATGGCTACACGCGCCTCGGGAATAGCTGGCGACGCTGCTCCCCCAGACAGCAAGCAGAAGAGAACCCAAGTAACATAAACACGAGCTACATCAACCTACATAGCCTAACACCACCAGTATACAACACCGTTTTTCCAAGACTGATAGAATACCAGAACTTAAACCCCTGAACGCAACGCTTCGACCCTTGAGCACGACGGTGCGACCCTTGAATACGACGATACGAGCCTTGAACACGACGGTACGATCCTTGAACACGACGATACGAGCCTTGAGCACGACGGTGCGACCCTTGAACACGACGATAAGAGCCTTGACCACGACGGTACGACCCTTGAACACGACGAAACGAGCCTTGAACACGACGGTACGACCCTTGAACACGACGATACGAGCCTTAGAGCATATATACGTTAAACTCATGAACTGCCCATCATTCCACCTTCCTGAGTATATATACAACTTGCAAAAACCATCAGTATTTTTCCTACGATGCAAATTGATGTACCTAAGGTGCCCTAGGTGGTGTATCATGTTCCTATCATGCATCACTTCGGAGCTACAATGTCAACGGGAGTGGGTACACAGACTGACTTAAGAGATGACGTAAATGTGTCACATACAGAGCGCGTGTAGTGGCAGGACATACGGAGCACATATCGAGCGTACGATGGCTACACAGGTCGTGTCATGGAGCGAGGGAGACACCACCAGCACACTTCTATCATCCAGAGGGATACCGTGAGGGTTTCTCCCCGCCGGGGGAGAGCAACCTGGCGGAAAAGGTAGGTCTTCCCCGTGGCGCGTAACGTGTTATTGGTAAAGTGTCTGGGAGGCGCGGCAGGAGAAGAACATCCGCCCAGATAAGGTTGGCCCCCCCCACCATCACCACCGCCGCCGCTCCACCACGTCTGTCGCCCGAGGAACGCGTCGATAACGAGGCTTCTTCCTCCTCCACCACCTCCTCCTCCTCCTGCAGCAGCAGCAGTTCTTGTTCATGTTTACCTGCTCTGAGCGACGGGCCTGGCGCTTCGGCCTGCCTGCCTCCCTCACCCCGCTCATAGATACCTGTCCTCAACATGATATACCTCCACTAGTTATGTGTAGCCGAGTGTAGCCTCGAGTACCTTAGCATTACCTAGTACTGACTAGTAGCATGATGACGCCTCATGTAGCCATAGTCCACCTTGGCGTCGCCTTGTGTGAGGCCTATTACCGTCTGACGTAACCAGCGTTCAGTCTAAGTCCACGAGACGATTACGATCATACTACAAGGAGGAGGCAGAGGTATTCAGCGCGCGGGGCGGCACAGTAATATCATCACAAGCATTTATAAACACCACGTCTCATAACCCTTACAAACACAAGTGTTGACCAATTTGACGTGAAGCACAGGTGCGGGAGAGGTGGGTGGGTGGGTGTGTGTGTGTGTGTGTGTGTGTGTGTGTGTGTGTGTGTGTGTGTGTGTGTGTGTGTGTGTGTGTGTGTCCTCCCACATACTGTCTGCCAGGGCCGGGGATGGTACCAAGGCGACCCTATTCTACCCACACAAATATGGCTGCTGCCCCCACACAAGGCCCTATGTCTTTCATCAGTTCATGCTGACCAGTTCCCGCAGGACAGTGCACAGCGTGGGGAGGTCAAGGAGGCCATGTGGCTATCCTCGTCTGGATTCCCCTGACAACCATCAGGGCAGATATTACATCATTAGTCACGGCAGAATATCTTCTCATCCTACTCGTGAAAAGAATATCACAATATTCTCCCCCGTATCTGGGTTTTAATGAAGGCCTCGCCTTCAGTAGTTCAGTTCTTTCCCCCGCTCGTCATTCAAGTATGTGAAGAGGGACAGTCACCCACAATGACCTCTACGCACTTCAAGTATATTTCCCTTTTTACATATCATTCTACATCGCTCACTCGGGTTAATTTTTCATTAGTTTCCGTGGTTTTTTTTTCCTTCTAGCTGGTGCAGCGGTCGGCTGGCAAGTCGGTGTCATGGGCTGTGCGGGGAGGCATTAGAATCAGTCCGCCTGTGACACTACCCCCAAACCTTGGATACATGACCCCCGGGAGGTTCTTATGACCACCGCGCTGCAACCCATCGGGTAGGAGACATGGGTTATGGGGGCCCAACCATGGGGGCAGGAGGCATGGGTTCGAGGGGGGACTAACCACTAGTGGGTCGGGGAAAGCATGGGACCGATCGGGGTCTACTACTGGGGTGAGTGGCATGAGTTCGGGATGAACCATGGGGGAAATATGGGTCCCGGGAACGTACGTGAGCTAAGAGCTACGGGTAAGGGGGTGGGTGCGGAGCGACCCACGAGGAAGTATGGGCCCAGACATGGGATGAGGATGGGGGAGAGGCGGGGTTCCGGTCTAGGAAAGAGAGAGAGAGAGAGAGGGAGGAGGAGGAAGGGGGGGTTGGGTGGTGGTGGTGGGGGCCAATATCTGATAAGCTGTATCGACCCCGACACTGGGCAACCCTGCTAGCTGCCGCTGCTGGTGCCTGTACCCCAGCCTGTGTACCCCTAGGTTCTGTACCCCAGCCGGTGCACCCCTAGGCTCTGTACCCCAGCCTGTGTACCCCTAGGTTCTGTACCCCAGCCGGTGTACCCCTAGGCTCTATACCACAGCCTGTGTATCCCGAGGCTCTGTACCCCTAGGCTCTGTAACCCCGCCTGTGTACCCCTAGGTTCTGTACCCCAGCCTGTGCACCCCTAGGCTCTGTACCCCAGCCTGTGTACCCCTAGGTTCTGTACCCCAGCCGGTGCACCCCTAGGCTCTGTACCCCAGCCTGTGTACCCCTAGGTTCTGTACCCCAGCCGGTGCACCCCTAGGCTCTGTATCCCAGCCTGTGTACCCCTAGGTTCTGTACCCCAGCCGGTGTACCCCTAGACTCTGTACCCCAGCCTGTGTATCCCGAGGCTCTGTACCCAGCCTAGGTACCCCAAGGCTCTGTATCCCAGCCTATGTACCCCGAGGCTCTGCACCCCAACCCGTGTATCCTAGGCTCTGTACCCTAGCCAGCATAAGTTCTGTACCCCAGTCTGAGACTCTTGTGTTTTGTACCCTAACCTCTAAGCCCAAGAGTCTGTGTACCTCAGTCTATATAACGCAGTCTGTGTACCCTAACCTGTGTACCTCAGCCCATGTGCCCATCCTGGTGTAAAACCCCTCCCTCACCTAAGTCTCCAGTCTTTCCAAAACTGAATTTCAGCCTGATCAATTTCCCTTCAGGTTGACTACAAGCCGAGCAACCGTGATATCGACGGAGAACCAAAACGGTTGAGTTACTGCTCGAGAAGAAACAAAATGTTTGTGCTGTGTTTCTTGGTGGGTGACAACGCCCCATACGTTCCTCTCATGGTTAAACCCCCCTTGAGCAAGGGCGGATATGGACGTTAAGCAAGACTGTATGACCGCACGGCATGAAGGTAGGAGGGCCCTTGACCACGACGGTACAACCCTCTGGGACCTTGAGAACGATGATACGGCCCTTGACCACGACGTTACGACCCTTAACCACGACGGTTCGACCTTTGAGTACGGCGGTACGACCCTTAACCACGACGGTACAACCTTTGAGTACGGCGGTACGACCCTTAACCACGATGGTACAACGTTTGCGCAAACCAGTACGACATGAGATGAGTTTTCCTCTCACGTACCACACTCCAGGGCTTGACCGGGACCGTAATTCACCCACACTTCAGAGGAGGTTTTCGTGAGGAGTTCTCGATGATCATACTGGGAGTGAAGACGAGACCTGAGGAGCCCCGTCTAGGGTCATTGTCGTGTTCGGTATAGACCTTGTTTGGTGAGGCGGCGTCGCCCTGGTGTTTAGTTATGTATGTGTTCAGGGATAGCAAGAGATTATAACACTTGTGTTGGCCCCGTCTCTTAACCTTGTATGCACCGTGCCTTGACCTTATACGTATTACTCACATGCACATACCAGAGGTGACCTTTGGGAAGGGCAAACCAGGCAACTGAGTAACGTCCCTAAACCATTAGGGGAGCGTCCCAATTTTGTATTCTAATTCTTTGTAGTACATGAAATAAGTGCTATTACCTTCGGTATCTATATTGTATTAAGGAGATACTTTCACTATACTTTTGTAGACAGGGCTGACAGAAACTGGGCCTGAAAACATTCCATTCGACCGTAGATCATCAACACGAAGCAACTACAGGGCCCTAATTGACCCCCCACTCCCCCTCATACCCACACTTTCCCAAGGTATCCATTCATCGACCAACTCCAAAAGGAGGATGAAGAGCTGGGTTGGCTGTGAACCTGATGCCTTGTCCAGGATTTGACCCTATGCCCGTTACACTGGTTGATCCACAACGCTAACCACTGCAGTGTGTGTGCGTGTGTGTGTGTGTGTGTGTGCGTGTGTGTGTGTGTGTGTGTGTGTCAGCATCACTGTTGTCATCGTTATCCATACAGCCGACACCATGGTCACTACAGGTCTGGCTGGACACTTGGTTGTCAGCCCTGGCGGACGGGGTCGCGTGCACCAGGCTGGTCGCATGTTGACGGTGTGCAGGTCCCGGATCCTCACTTCAGGTCTCGCAAACATCAGGGTGACGTTAAAAACAACGAGTTCAGCTTAACTTAACACGAGACTTTAAATATCTTAACAGGTCCGTCAGTGTAATTGCTGGTCTAACTACAGCGACAAATGCCAAGCCATTACGTTGGGGGAGTGTGGAGGTCGCGCAGCGTAGAGTATACAAAAGGTAAATAAATCCCCTCCCTCTGCCGTCAATCGTGTACACAAACGCCTCACTCCACCTTCGACTGCCCTCCACTCGACAGTCAGACGGTGCTGTGTGTGCATGACCAAAAGACCTTCAAGACAACCTTTGAGTTCCGATGACCATAGGCCACCCCTGATCCAGGACAGATACAGGCCTGACCACCTCCCCTGTCTCCCTACTCACTCGCCAAAGCCGGACAATGTCCCAGCCTTACTCACACCTGACCACTCTAACCCAAGCGGTTCGGTAGAGTGGGTATAAAATGGCGGGGAACCAGATGCGTGAAATAAATCACTCGTCCTTAATATTCTTCTTCCTGTTGTGGTGGTCTCGTTGGATGATTACTTGGCTGTTTGTATGCGTCGCGTGTCGCCGGAGAGTAATGTCTAGTCTCCCTCGTTCGTGTACCACTGTGATACCACGTGAGAGGTGTAGTACAGGACGGTCCATCTGGCAATGCAAGACGACCTTTAACCACAGCCCAGCCAACAGGACTGCAGGTGAAGGAACCGAGGTCGTAAAGACACGGCCACGTCCTCCACTGGAGGACCTCGCTTGTAAGCTCAGCTCCTTATCTATGTTGATGGAGACAGATGAGTATTGATCGATCCAAGCCTTAGGTATGTATATAGGACAAAGGACGGATATACATAGCTCCAGGACAGGGGCGTCAAGGTGTCCGGTGTGTACGAAGATGAAGTCATATAAAGAGATATTGAGGGCTCTGACGCTGAAGTGTGATGGTTCTCCTACATAAGCTCCACCCTGATGGTTCTCCTACATATGGTTCACCCTGATGGTTCTCCTACATATGGTTCACCCTGATGGTTCTCCTACATATGGTTCACCTGATGGTTCTCCTACATAAGCTCCACCCTGATGTTCTCCTACATATGGTTCACCCTGATGGTTCTCCTACATAAGCTCCACCCTGATGGTTCTCCTACATATGGTTCACCCTGATGGTTCTCCTACATATGGTTCACCCTGATGGTTCTCCTACATATGGTTCACCTGATGGTTCTCCTACATAAGCTCCACCCTGATGGTTCTCCTACATATGCTCCACCTGATGGTTCTCCTACATAAGCTCCACCCTGATGGTTCTCCTACATATGGTTCACCCTGATGGTTCTCCTACATATGCTCCACCCTGATGTTCTCCTACATATGGTTCACCCTGATGGTTCTCCTACATATGCTCCACCCTGATGGTTCTCCTACATATGGTTCACCCTGATGGTTCTCCTACATATGGTTCACCTGATGGTTCTCCTACATATGCTCCACCCTGATGTTCTCCTACATATGCTCCACCTGATGGTTCTCCTACATATGGTTCACCTGATGGTTCTCCTACATATGGTTCACCTGATGGTTCTCCTACATAAGCTCCACCCTGATGGTTCTCCTACATATGGTTCACCCTGATGGTTCTCCTACATATGCTCCACCCTGATGTTCTCCTACATATGGTTCACCTGATGGTTCTCCTACATATGGTTCACCCTGATGGTTCTCCTACATAAGCTCCACCCTGATGGTTCTCCTACATAAGCTCCACCCTGATGGTTCTCCTACATATGCTCCACCCTGATGTTCTCCTACATATGGTTCACCTGATGGTTCTCCTACATATGGTTCACCTGATGGTTCTCCTACATAAGCTCCACCCTGATGGTTCTCCTACATATGCTCCACCTGATGGTTCTCCTACATAAGCTCCACCCTGATGGTTCTCCTACATATGCTCCACCCTGATGGTTCTCCTACATATGCTCCACCCTGATGGTTCTCCTACATAAGCTCCACCCTGATGGTTCTCCTACATAAGCTCCACCCTGATGGTTCTCCTACATATGGTTCACCTGATGGTTCTCCTACATATGGTTCACCCTGATGGTTCTCCTACATATGGTTCACCTGATGGTTCTCCTACATATGCTCCACCTGATGGTTCTCCTACATATGGTTCACCTGATGGTTCTCCTACATATGGTTCACCTGATGGTTCTCCTACATATGCTCCACCTGATGGTTCTCCTACATATGCTCCACCCTGATGGTTCTCCTACATATGGTTCACCTGATGGTTCTCCTACATATGCTCCACCCTGATGGTTCTCCTACATATGCTCCACCCTGATGTTCTCCTACATATGGTTCACCCTGATGGTTCTCCTACATATGGTTCACCTGATGGTTCTCCTACATATGGTTCACCTGATGGTTCTCCTACATAAGCTCCACCCTGATGTTCTCCTACATATGCTCCACCTGATGGTTCTCCTACATATGCTCCACCTGATGGTTCTCCTACATAAGCTCCACCCTGATGGTTCTCCTACATATGCTCCACCCTGATGTTCTCCTACATATGGTTCACCTGATGGTTCTCCTACATATGCTCCACCCTGATGGTTCTCCTACATATGCTCCACCCTGATGGTTCTCCTACATATGGTTCACCTGATGGTTCTCCTACATAAGCTCCACCCTGATGGTTCTCCTACATAAGCTCCACCCTGATGGTTCTCCTACATAAGCTCCACCCTGATGGTTCTCCTACATATGGTTCACCTGATGGTTCTCCTACATATGGTTCACCCTGATGGTTCTCCTACATATGGTTCACCTGATGGTTCTCCTACATATGGTTCACCTGATGGTTCTCCTACATAAGCTCCACCCTGATGGTTCTCCTACATATGGTTCACCTGATGGTTCTCCTACATATGGTTCACCTGATGGTTCTCCTACATATGCTCCACCCTGATGTTCTCCTACATATGGTTCACCTGATGGTTCTCCTACATATGGTTCACCTGATGGTTCTCCTACATAAGCTCCACCCTGATGGTTCTCCTACATATGGTTCACCTGATGGTTCTCCTACATATGGTTCACCTGATGGTTCTCCTACATATGGTTCACCCTGATGGTTCTCCTACATATGGTTCACCTGATGGTTCTCCTACATATGGTTCACCCTGATGGTTCTCCTACATATGGTTCACCTGATGGTTCTCCTACATATGGTTCACCTGATGGTTCTCCTACATATGGTTCACCCTGATGGTTCTCCTACATATGGTTCACCTGATGGTTCTCCTACATATGGTTCACCCTGATGGTTCTCCTACATATGGTTCACCTGATGGTTCTCCTACATATGGTTCACCCTGATGGTTCTCCTACATATGGTTCACCCTGATGGTTCTCCTACATATGGTTCACCTGATGGTTCTCCTACATATGGTTCACCCTGATGGTTCTCCTACATATGGTTCACCCTGATGGTTCTCCTACATATGGTTCACCCTGATGGTTCTCCTACATATGGTTCACCCTGATGGTTCTCCTACATATGGTTCACCCTGATGGTTCTCCTACATATGGTTCACCCTGATGGTTCTCCTACATATGGTTCACCTGATGGTTCTCCTACATATGGTTCACCTGATGGTTCTCCTACATATGGTTCACCCTGATGGTTCTCCTACATATGGTTCACCTGATGGTTCTCCTACATATGGTTCACCTGATGGTTCTCCTACATATGCTCCACCTGATGGTTCTCCTACATATGCTCCACCCTGATGGTTCTCCTACATATGGTTCACCTGATGGTTCTCCTACATATGCTCCACCCTGATGGTTCTCCTACATATGCTCCACCTGATGGTTCTCCTACATATGCTCCACCTGATGGTTCTCCTACATATGGTTCACCTGATGGTTCTCCTACATATGGTTCACCCTGATGGTTCTCCTACATAAGCTCCACCCTGATGGTTCTCCTACATATGGTTCACCCTGATGGTTCTCCTACATATGGTTCACCTGATGGTTCTCCTACATATGCTCCACCTGATGGTTCTCCTACATATGCTCCACCTGATGGTTCTCCTACATAAGCTCCACCCTGATGGTTCTCCTACATAAGCTCCACCCTGATGGTTCTCCTACATAAGCTCCACCCTGATGGTTCTCCTACATATGCTCCACCCTGATGGTTCTCCTACATATGGTTCACCTGATGGTTCTCCTACATATGGTTCACCTGATGGTTCTCCTACATAAGCTCCACCCTGATGGTTCTCCTACATATGGTTCACCTGATGGTTCTCCTAATATGGTTCACCTGATGGTTCTCCTACATAAGCTCCACCCTGATGGTTCTCCTACATATGCTCCACCCTGATGGTTCTCCTACATAAGCTCCACCCTGATGGTTCTCCTACATATGGTTCACCTGATGGTTCTCCTACATAAGCTCCACCCTGATGGTTCTCCTACATAAGCTCCACCCTGATGGTTCTCCTACATAAGCTCCACCCTGATGGTTCTCCTACATATGGTTCACCCTGATGGTTCTCCTACATATGGTTCACCTGATGGTTCTCCTACATAAGCTCCACCCTGATGGTTCTCCTACATATGGTTCACCTGATGGTTCTCCTACATATGGTTCACCTGATGGTTCTCCTACATAAGCTCCACCCTGATGGTTCTCCTACATATGGTTCACCTGATGGTTCTCCTACATATGGTTCACCTGATGGTTCTCCTACATATGGTTCACCTGATGGTTCTCCTACATATGGTTCACCTGATGGTTCTCCTACATAAGCTCCACCCTGATGGTTCTCCTACATATGGTTCACCCTGATGGTTCTCCTACATATGGTTCACCCTGATGGTTCTCCTACATAAGCTCCACCCTGATGGTTCTCTACATATGGTTCACCCTGATGGTTCTCCTACATATGGTTCACCTGATGGTTCTCCTACATATGCTCCACCCTGATGTTCTCCTACATATGGTTCACCCTGATGGTTCTCCTACATAAGCTCCACCCTGATGGTTCTCCTACATATGCTCCACCTGATGGTTCTCCTACATAAGCTCCACCCTGATGGTTCTCCTACATATGGTTCACCTGATGGTTCTCCTACATATGCTCCACCCTGATGTTCTCCTACATATGCTCCACCTGATGGTTCTCCTACATATGGTTCACCTGATGGTTCTCCTACATATGGTTCACCTGATGGTTCTCCTACATATGGTTCACCTGATGGTTCTCCTACATATGGTTCACCTGATGGTTCTCCTACATATGGTTCACCTGATGGTTCTCCTACATATGGTTCACCTGATGGTTCTCCTACATATGGTTCACCTGATGGTTCTCCTACATATGGTTCACCTGATGGTTCTCCTACATATGGTTCACCTGATGGTTCTCCTACATATGGTTCACCCTGATGGTTCTCCTACATATGGTTCACCTGATGGTTCTCCTACATATGGTTCACCTGATGGTTCTCCTACATATGGTTCACCTGATGGTTCTCCTACATATGGTTCACCTGATGGTTCTCCTACATATGGTTCACCTGATGGTTCTCCTACATATGGTTCACCTGATGGTTCTCCTACATATGGTTCACCTGATGGTTCTCCTACATATGGTTCACCTGATGGTTCTCCTACATATGGTTCACCTGATGGTTCTCCTACATAAGCTCCACCCTGATGTTCTCCTACATATGCTCCACCCTGATGTTCTCCTACATATGCTCCACCCTGATGTTCTCCTACATATGCTCCACCTGATGGTTCTCCTACATAAGCTCCACCCTGATGGTTCTCCTACATATGCTCCACCTGATGGTTCTCCTACATATGGTTCACCTGATGGTTCTCCTACATATGCTCCACCTGATGGTTCTCCTACATAAGCTCCACCCTGATGGTTCTCCTACATAAGCTCCACCCTGATGGTTCTCCTACATATGGTTCACCTGATGGTTCTCCTACATAAGCTCCACCCTGATGGTTCTCCTACATATGCTCCACCTGATGGTTCTCCTACATATGGTTCACCTGATGGTTCTCCTACATAAGCTCCACCCTGATGGTTCTCCTACATATGCTCCACCCTGATGGTTCTCCTACATATGCTCCACCCTGATGGTTCTCCTACATAAGCTCCACCCTGATGGTTCTCCTACATATGGTTCACCCTGATGGTTCTCCTACATATGGTTCACCCTGATGGTTCTCCTACATATGGTTCACCTGATGGTTCTCTACATATGGTTCACCTGATGGTTCTCCTACATATGGTTCACCTGATGGTTCTCCTACATATGCTCCACCCTGATGGTTCTCCTACATATGGTTCACCTGATGGTTCTCCTACATAAGCTCCACCCTGATGGTTCTCCTACATAAGCTCCACCCTGATGGTTCTCCTACATAAGCTCCACCCTGATGGTTCTCCTACATAAGCTCCACCCTGATGGTTCTCCTACATAAGCTCCACCCTGATGGTTCTCCTACATAAGCTCCACCCTGATGGTTCTCCTACATAAGCTCCACCCTGATGGTTCTCTACATATGGTTCACCCTGATGGTTCTCCTACATATGGTTCACCCTGATGGTTCTCCTGCTGATGGTTCATCCTGATGGTTCTCCTACATATGGTTCACCCTGATAGTTCTACATATGGTTCACCCTGATGGTTCTCCTACATATGGTTCACCCTGATGGTTCTCCTACATAAGCTCCACCCTGATGGTTCTCCTACATATGGTTCACCCTGATGGTTCTCCTACATATGGTTCACCTGATGGTTCTCCTACATATGCTCCACCCTGATGGTTCTCCTACATATGGTTCACCCTGATGGTTCTCCTACATATGGTTCACCCTGATGGTTCTCCTACATATGCTCCACCCTGATGGTTCTCCTACATATGCTCCACCCTGATGGTTCTCCTACATAAGCTCCACCCTGATGGTTCTCCTACATATGGTTCACCCTGATGGTTCTCCTACATATGGTTCACCCTGATGGTTCTCCTACATAAGCTCCACCCTGATGGTTCTCCTACATATGGTTCACCCTGATGGTTCTCCTACATATGGTTCACCCTGATGGTTCTCCTACATAAGCTCCACCCTGATGGTTCTCCTACATATGGTTCACCCTGATGGTTCTCCTACATATGCTCCACCCTGATGGTTCTCCTACATATGCTCCACCCTGATGGTTCTCCTACATATGGTTCACCCTGATGGTTCTCCTACATAAGCTCCACCCTGATGGTTCTCCTACATATGGTTCACCCTGATGGTTCTCCTACATATGCTCCACCTTGATGGTTCTCCTACATATGCTCCACCCTGATGGTTCTCCTACATATGCTCCACCCTGATGGTTCTCAGGAAACTGTACAAAGTCTGCACAAACTTACCACGAAGGGAATATACAATAATAGAAAAAAAAAGACCTGATCTTCTGCACCTCTGACTCAGAGGGTCACTGGGTAATCAGCTTCCACTATCTTATCTCCCGTCGGCCCGGAGCACTACGATACGCACACACCTTGCTGGGAGAACAGCGTCCCTCCCATGTGTTGTCACCACTGGGCCCTCACGAAGGTACCAATTATCACTGGAGTATAGTTATAATATCAATCGCAAATACCTTCTTATCTCCGACATCATGACGACCCGTTACGTGAACACCTGGCCACGCCTTCCACGTGTTACTGCCACCTGAGGTGATGCTCAGAGCCACGTGTTAGAGTACAGACTGTGCAGGTGTGACAATATACGGTCCCCCCCGTTTGTGTCGCGACGACCACTGCCTCCAGTCTCGTCCTCACCTGCTAGTGACCAATGTTAAGCCAGTGCTCGGGCGCCGTCCGCACGTGCATGACCCACGTTCCTACTTGTGTACCCGTTTCATCGACCAACCCGTATGGGTGGATGAACAGCCGAGTGGACTGTGGACTGAGTGCCGCCACTACGATTCGAACCCTGGGCGACCCGTGAATGCGTCCCAGTCGGGAACGCTAACCGCTACATCAAAGAGATCCATATCATATATATATATATATATATATATATATATATATATATATATATATATGCAATTCCATCTCAAGCCTACCTTCCTGTAAGACATTTCTAACCCCGTTCCTATCTAAATCTAAGGCGCATAAAGTAAACAGAGCCTATTACGTCCACACACACACACACACACACACACACACACATACGTCCCCGACCCATAATAATGAGTTGACGTGGCAGGTAAGACGATAGGCCGCATTCACGCCTCCTCCATCTCACCCACACACATTACCACGTCTCCACCGCTAGACGACTCCACCTCCTTCGTGATTTCTCGCCTCATCGTACCTTCAACTACCATCCATCCATCCATCCCTCACCACCACCACACATCTGCCATACGACCTGCGGAGCCACTGCATCTCACGATCGTGTTCGCTGACTCCTACCTACGTGGGGTTGGAAGTCACTACCGATATCATAATATTTGTGTGTGTGTGTGTGTGTGTGTGTGTGTGTGTGTGTGTGTGTGTGTGTGTGGTGGGGTCGGGGTGGGGTGGGAGATGTGAGGTTGCACCAGCCAGCTGGGATAAGCAGGCCATCGCGCAAGTCCTTCCTTCCCTCCGCACCACAACACAATCTTTCCATTTCAGTTGCAACTTTTGACGATCAATCTTCCATCCTAACCTTAATGATCATCGCCTTCCCCCCCCCCCCCCCCCAAAAAAAAAAAACCACCTCGAAACCTTTTAAAAAAGTTCTAATTCCTCGACGTTATGAACTGGACCTTCCAACCAACCCGGCCCACCAACTAAATAAACCCTTTGCCAAAACAAGAACCTCTTCTTTTTTCATTTTTTTTGAAGAAAACATTGAATCCTACACGCATTAACAAAAGCAGGTCATAAACCAATGCGATGGGTCGGTTTCAGAGGAGCAACAGCTAGTGATAGAGAGAGAGAGAGAGAGAGAGAGAGAGAGAGAGAGAGAGAGAGAGAGAGAGAGAGAGAGAGAGAGAGAGGCGGACAAGGCGCAGTTCCTTGGGCGTGGAAGGGTCACAAATTATGAATATCCGATACAACAAAGTGGAAAGGTCAATACTGTAGCCCTCCACTCCTGTCTACTACCAATCGGCAAAAACCTCCGATGGCACTACACTGCACTGCCCTTGGCACGACACTGTCCGTGGTGCCACACCGCTACCTCGCCCGTAGAGCCACATCACTCCACTGTCCGATGGCACTGCAAGACACTGTCCGCGGCACTGCAATACAATCTGTGGCACTATACTAAACTCTATGGCACTACCCTACACTGTCTATGGCATGATACCATTCATGGCACTATACCATCTGTGGTATTAAACTATTTAAGGCACTGTAGTTTATATGTGGCACTGTAGTTTATATGTGGCAATGTAGTATATATGTGGCACCGTTGTATATATGTGGCACCGTTGTATATATGTGGCACCGTAGTATATCGCCCAGGAAACTATGCTAGTCTACCAAGGGTAGTATGTCATGCCAGGCACTATATCATACCTTCCGTGGCACTACCACCTTCTATGGCACCATGTCATATCATCCATGGTGCTATATTGTACCAACCCTGGCATCATATCATCCCAACCATGGCAACGTGTCACATGATTCATGGCACTGTCTTGCACCATCTATGGCAAACTATACTGTGCCAACCATCCTGCCATATCACATGATACATGGCAATTAAATCATACCATCTCTGGCACTGTATCATGACGTCTATTGTGCCATATCATACCATATATATGGGACCAACTTATGCCCTCCATGGTGCCATATTGCACCATCCTTGGTGCT
The DNA here is from genome assembly GCF_036320965.1 of Panulirus ornatus. NCBI lineage: Eukaryota > Metazoa > Arthropoda > Malacostraca > Decapoda > Palinuridae > Panulirus > Panulirus ornatus. The sequence goes on along the minus strand of NC_092288.1, from coordinate 10,543,169 downwards.
ACATTTAGACAAGCCATGGCATTCTATATCACATCATCCAACGTCCTACACCACACCACCAGTAACAGTATGCTAAACCACGCATGGCACTGTATTCGGCACAGTGTGTCACACAGCCCCTGTCACTCTACCACTGGCAGTGTGCGACACCCGGTATGGTCAACACTCACACAGAAGGCGGACGAGAACTACACCCTGGCCAGTGAGAGCAGCTGCAAGGAGAGTGGAAACTACACCAAAACTACACCCTAGCCAGTGAGTGCAACACCCTGGCCAGTGAGGGCAACACCTAGCTCAGTGAGAGCAACACCCAGCCCAGTTAGAGTAACACCCATCTTAGTGTGAATAGCACCCACGCCAGTGAGAGCAACACCCAGCTCAGTGAGAGCAACACCCAGCCAAGTGAGAGTAACACCTAGCTCAGTGAGAGCAACAACCATCTCAGTAAGAGGAACACCCAGCCAAGTGAGAGTAACACCTAGCTCAGTGAGAGCAACAACCATCTCAGTAAGAGGAACACCCAGCTCAGTGAGAGCAACAACCATCTCAGTAAGAGGAACACCCAGCTCAGTGAGAGCAACACCCAGCTCAGTGAGAGCAACAACCATCTCAGTAAGAGGAACACCCAGCTCAGTGAGAGCAACACCCAGCTCAGTGAGAGCAACACCCAGCTCAGTAAGAGGAACACCCAGCTCAGTGAGAGCAACACCCAGCTCAGTGAGAGCAACAACCATCTCAGTAAGAGGAACACCCAGCTCAGTGAGAGCAACACCCAGCTCAGTGAGAGCAACACCCAGCTCAGTGAGAGCAACATGCAGGGGGGCGGTGTACTCAGGCGGCGGGCCAAGCCACGCTAGCTGATCGATCCACGAAATCTGAAGGCGACAACTGCTGGGTGGTATGGTCCTGGAGGGTGTAGGGTATGGGTGTGGCTGGCTTACAGCGGCTGCTGGGTGTGGAGTGTAGCTGGAAGGGTATGGTCCAGGAGGGTGTAGGGTATGGGTGTGGCTGGCGTACAGTGGCTGCTGGGTATGGAGTGTAGCTGGAAGGGTATGTTCCTGGAGGGTGTAGGTTATGGGTGTGGCTGGCGTACAGTACCTGCTGGGTGTGGAGTGTAGCTGGAAGGGTATGGTCCAGAAGGGTGTAGGGTATGGGTGTGGCTGGCTTACAGCGGCTGCTGGGCGTGGAGTGTAGCTGGAAGTGTATGGTCCAGGAGGGTGTCGAGTATGGGTGTGATGATGTGCAGTGTGGCTGGTGAGGTATGGTCAAGGAGGGTGCAGGGTATGGGTGTGGCTGGTGTGCAGTGGATGCTGGGTGTAGTATGGCTGGTGAGGTATGGTCCAGGAGGGTGTAGTGTGTGGCTCTGGCAGGTGCAAGAAGTGTCAGCTGGCTGTGTAGTGCGTCTGGTCGGTGTACGTAGTGTGGCCAGTGAGTGTTGTCCGGTTGCCATGCACGGCGTATAAGAGAGGCGTGTACATATATATACAGTCGCCACCACGCCCCTACGCACCATGGCATCTACACTCCCCATCACAGTCCACTTGCCTCAAGACACCAGGACCCGCTCCCACTCCCTACCACACACCACCTACAATCCCTACACAACACCACTGCCTACACACACACAAGTTTCAACCCCATGAACCCTCCTCCTCTTCCTCCCTCCATCCTCCTCCTCCTCCTAGCACTCGGTACTTCAAAAAACCAACGAAATCAAGCGTGAGAATACATGTGTGTTCTGTCATGACTCACGAGGAGCAAACAGCACACACACACACACACACACACACACACACACACACACACACACACACACACACACTTAAGGTCCTGCTTTGTATACTCACAAAAACACCTCACCTGCGACCTGGAGATGTTTATGTCCTCACAACACTTAGTCGACCTTTATGTTAAGAATGACAGCCGATCCCTTCTACAGTAGGACGATACTACGACACCTTGGATATAAATGAAGGCAGGCCCCCGCCCCCCTCTGACCTCTGACCTGACCTTATGAGGGTTAGCTCTCGTGCTCAAGGATCATATCGTCATGCTCAAGGTTTGGGTAATTGTCCTCACGCAGCTGAGAACGGAAGACGTCCCTCTAATGTGACATCACGTCTACGCTAAATACAATGGGTAAGTTTAATACATCTTAGCTCGTGTCATTCGTCAACATCAGAGGGTCTGTCAGGGTCATGTCATTCACCAAGACACCTCATCATCTGCGCTCACGTCACTCATTCATACAGCAAGACAACCAAGGCTCATGTCAGTCACTCGTCTAACGCAACGAGCACAACACCCGTTCTGAAGCCATTCTTTCACCTAATCCACACAACCACCTCCTGGCTTGTGTCATTCCCCGGGTAAAAGCAACAACAATGACACGAACTGCAGACCACTGGGTTCGCGGTGTTCAGCGGCGCACACACAGCTGCTCACTGCACTGCCAGGTTCCTTGGAAGTCGTGGCTTACCATTTGCCACATTGATTCATGTATTGTATATTCATCCACCGTGAGTAATGACCACCCCCCAACACTCCCGCCCCAATACCTCTCTCTCTCTCTCTCTCCCAGCGCCTAAGCCATCGACACGCCCACATTCTCCCCCCCCACCCCCAACATTCCCGGATCACCGCTAAGTCATTCAATACCTCGTGACGTCACGCTCTTCCATGATTAAACACGTTACAGTGAAAAAGCGAGGCAGTCATGGCCACGCATACGTCACGGGCACTCGAGTTCTGAGTACGACGGATTGTACTGCAGTACATGACGTGCCTGACCGGTCTGTGGCTAAAACGGTGACGCAGACCACACCTTACAGGTTGTGGGGTGACGCAGACCACACCTTACAAGTTGTGGGGTGACGCAGACCACACCTTACAGGTTGTGGGGTGACGCAGACCACACCTTACAAGCTTTGACAAAATGACGCAGACCCCATCTTACAGGATTTGAAATGACGCACTCCACACCTCACGGACTTTGAAATGACGCACTCCAAACCTCACAGACTTCGAAATGACGCACTCCACACCTCACGGACTTCGAAATGACGCAGACCATTCCTTACAAGTAGTGGAATGAATGCATATCTAACTGGCTGAACCATGAGGCAACCCTTCCACACTGTTGACGGACGTAAGACAAGTAGGAGTGGAGCGGGATCCACCTGGCCTGTGATGGAGTTAACGCGAGATCTTACAGGCCGGAGGTAAAGACGACGACTCTACCACGCCACGACACGGTGGCGGACCACCACTCCATGTACGGCGACAAGCACGCCTGGTATTCAGGTCACTAAGAAGGAAGAAGGGAGGGGGGAAGGAGGGAAAGAAAGGTGTAGATACAAGACACAACAAACCGGGTCATGCAACACTCAGGATACACCCGGGGGTCACACAATCATGCAACAGTCAGGATAACACACCCGGGGTCATACAACAGTCATGATACACTCAAGGTCATACGACATGTCATCAGTGAACACAAGAGAACCACAGGACTGCCTCGCCATACACCCGACTCCAAGCAGGGTATAAACCAGGTGAAGGGAAATATCTATCAGGCTGTGTGGGTCGACAGGCCCCGCGTGAAACGATGTCAACAGATCAATAGAAGACTTACATTGCCTGCCCAACCAAAGACACATTTCGTGGAAACTATATATATATATATATATATATATATATATATATATATATATATATATATATATATATATATATATATATTCCTATGAGTCCACGGGGAAAATGAAACACGAAAAGTTCCCAAGTGCACTTTCGTGTAATAATCACATCATCACGGGAGACACAAGAGAGAAATATAAGTCAGTTGATATACATCGAAGAGACGAAGCTAGGACGCCATTTGGTAAACATATATCCCGAGACGATTCCTCTGCCTGCTAAGTCCATGGGGACATCATGCGAGTGCGAACTGACCCGACAAGTCCTCCTCACATTGTCTCACCAACGAACACGACCGGGAGCCGTGGGTGAGGGGCGGTGATGCAAGAGCAGCAACAACTGTATATATCAAATGGGTGATCCCCCTCACTCACTGTAACTCATCTTTAACACCCCCGGGCAGGGGTAGGTGAACGAGAGGAGGAGGAGGAGGAGGAGGAGGAGAAAAACCCCCCAACCACCACCTCCTCCACCACCTTCACCTGTACCTCAGCGACCACAACAAACACCACATCTCTAACCCGCATAAATAAGCAAGCTTACCCACCCTCCTCCCTCCCATCTTATGCCAGGTACCCCATACATCATCGACCACTCATATATTACTATGCTGACTTTACGTATGGATTGGTGATTCGACTTGTAGTGTGCCTTTTGTGCCCATGTATAAATTACATGGGCACCTTAGCTAACTTGTGTAAGTATGACTAATATATTAACGTAACGTTCTCACACACACACACACACACACACACACACACACACACACACACACACACACACACACATCTTTAAGATGTCTTTACATCCATCTGCATTTATGTAACTCAGACGGCCGAGGCGTGTCGGCTACCGTGTTGGCCAGGCCGTGTCATGTGGGGCGGTGAAGAGAACGACGAACGAGGATCGTACCCAGCCTTCCTGGTGGAGGAGGACGGGTGGGTGGGTGGTGGTGGGTCGCGAGCGTGTGTGTGTGTGTGTGTGGCGGATGCGAGGCCCTCTGGCCGGCGTCCTCCTGTCACCCGCCTGGAAGCCCCTTGTTATACCATACTGGATCCACGGTGCACCCGGGATGAGTGGGTGTATACACACACACACACACACACACACACACACACACACCAACACACACACACACACACACACACACACACACACACACACATACGAGACGCCGCTGCCCTCAACACACCGCTGAGGCATTCTGTCTACCCCTGACAGCCTCGTAAGTTATGTCCTCATGCATCCTTAACGTACACAGGGGCGCCGCCTGTACCATTCATCAAGACCATCATCCTCTGTGCTATCCTCTTTGTGTGTGTGTGTGTGTGTGTGTGTGTGTGTGTGTGTGTGTGTGCGATTACCTATTTGTACAAAAGGGTGAGGGAGTTTGACACCCGCGAGGCCTCATATCTTGATATCTTCCATATTGCTTTACGTTTCCACATCAGGCCAGTTTTCGTACGTTCCCCGTGATTCCAACCATCCCTCCTCACCCAGGTGGTGGGTGAGTGGTCCATCCTCATGCTTTCTGATGAGGTACTTGTTGTCTGGCTTCTCCCCCAGTGACCTCCGGCTGCTCTTACAGAGCCTCTCGTCAGGAAGTGCACGTTGTCCACATCATCAAACTGATTCAGAAACTTCCAAGGTTGTGTTCTGGTCACCCCCTCCTCCTCTCTCCTCCATGGTGGACAAATACACCGCCCGAAACCTCCCACTGTAGTCTAGTTCTGTTAAATCAGGCACAATCGTCTTTATTGCCCTCCTCCCGAACCCTCAATTTATATCTTTGAGCTTAAATGTGGCGACGTGGCCTACGGAGCATATTCTAGTTTTCGCTGAACAACTGCATTGTTGAATGATCTAACGGGCATTTCGCAACCACGTCCTCAAACGTAATTCTAATACTCGTTAGTTGACGACTTCATTCCAGTACATTTCTCCTGGTGTCGACTTCCACTTCACAACACACACATTCCAGTGGCTTATTTCCCGCTTGGTAATACCCGCGCTCACACACACCACGCCTTCTTCACTGTGTCTTATCCTCATTACTTCACATCTACTCACCTCGAATTCCACCAGTATCGGACAACTCTGGAGTTTATGCAAGTGCCCCGGTTAAGACGATGCTACGCCTTCGTCATTCTTAACCTGCCCCCGGGGCCTTGGTATCATCCGCAAACACGTTCAGGTACAAGGTTCAGCTCTACTTGGTAAAGTCATTCAGCCAGGATCAAAGAAGATCAATGGTTCCAGGACCGAAGCCCTGTGGCACGCCACTGGTGACCCCTCCTCCCTCACAGCCCATTTCGAGAACGCTCCTGAATGCTATGTTCTTCGCTCCCTTCCGCCACGGTAATACAAGATACCTTCGCTTTATCCCCACCTGAAGTCCCAAACAACTTCTTCACCAACCCCCCCACTTATGGGGGTACAGTGTCTAATGCTTACACAATCAACCACAGTCTTCTCTCTCGCCTAAAGCCGAGGTCAACTCTCTCTCTCACACACACACACACACACACACACACACACACACACACACACACAGAACTCTGAAGAAATTTGTTACACGTGACCTCCTTTCCCCTGAAACCCGTGTTGTCCCTCACTAGGCAGTTTCCTCCTCTACAAGCAACCATCCATTTGGTTTCTGATTCCCCTTACCAGTGCTTTCCCCACCACACTGGCCTTTGAGTTGAGCGTCACTTTTGCCCGTGCGTGTGTGTGTGCGTGATGACAATCTGTGTTACGGGAGGAGGTAAGTTTTACACTCGTGTTGCCTCCGTCTCTTCACCTTGGTATGAACGTGCCATGTCTTTACTCCTACGTATGAACACACAAACCCCAGCCTAAGCCAGGCGTGTGTGTGTGTGTGTGTGTGTGTGTGTGTGTGTGTGTCTGTGTGAGTTTAACTATCTATAATTACATATTAGTCCAGCGCGGGGAAGAAAAGTTTTACACTCGTGTAGACACATCTCTTGAACCATCTCTCTATCAAACAACTTTTGAAAGCTGTGTACGCTCGCCGCATCTGCTGTCTGCTCATTTAGTTTGTGAGTCCTCGGCGAGTTTTGTGTGTGTGTGTGTGTGTGTGTGTGTGTGTGTGTGTGTGTGTGTGTGTGTGTGTGTGTGTGTGTGAGTAATGACCCATTTGTACTGCACGCGGAGGGAGTTCTACACCTAATGAACCATATCATCATACAACACAGTTCAGACTCCTGCTACATTGCTTACATTCCCTATCTCCGTCACTCGGTGTAGTCCTACATCCATTCATCCTACAGCTTAGGTACTACTGTGGTACTTCTTTACGTCCTGCCTAACAAGTTATTTGCTTAATTTCACGTTGTGGCCTCTGGCTATTCTTCTCCTGCAGGTTTCCCAGGTGTTCACACTGTTCTCATCTCCTCCCTCATCCAGGTTACTGCTGCTGGTGTGTCTGTCAACTCTTAACAACACTTCAAATCAGCGTTCCTTCCACCTCCACCCTCTCCTCTTTGTCTCGAATATGATCCCCAAGTTCACATATCGTCAACGATTTACGTCTATCAAACTCATATATATATGAGTGTGTGTGTGTGTGTGTGTGTGTGTGTGTGTTCTTATGCACGATTCCTAATCACCAGTGTTAGGTTCCTTGACACCATTTATGGTTCCTTGACACCATTATGGTTCCTTGACACCATTATGGTTCCTTGACACCAATGTCAGTCAGTATGGTCCCTTACCACCAATATTCTACGTTTCCTGGCACCAGTGTCTGTCTGTCTGTCTGTCTGTTCCCTCGAGACACCAGCGTCAGGTTCCTTGACACCAGTGTCATGTTCCCTGGCGCCCATGCCAGATGCCACACCACTTTAAGAGAAACATCGTCCTTTGCAGCCAGTTCCCCAGGTTAGTGGAGAACAGCCCTAATGACTCCACCTAAATACCCCGGATTACCATCCACTCCTCGGTAACCACGCACCTCCACGCACGTCAAACCACATGTTATAATAAGTAGTGGAAGGCAAGCGTTACCATACCCTCTCGATGTTGTCGTCGTGTGTGTGTGTGTGTGTGTGTGTGTGTGTGTGTGTGTGGAGAGAGAGAGCGCGGAGGGGGGGGGGGGGGGGGCAGCCGACTCACGTGACAACAGGTGGACTTCACAGCCAAGGTTGGGTGGTTACGTCTCACGAGATCTGATGAAACATTCTTAAAAACACGATCCCCCTTCACACATTACCCTCCAACGTACCTCGACGGGCCGAAACTTCACTTCTGCTGCTGCTGCTGCTGCCTCGCTGGCAGGTTTCGAACCCCCTACACCCACCATCACCTCGCTATCGTCACCTTTACCTACTCAATAACCAAGGGAGAACGGGTTTAAGAGTCTTCGCTGTACCTAGAGCTTTGTTTACGTGCACCCAGCGCCTTACGAGTCCCCGGTGTCCTCCCTGCCCGTAGCTTCAAGGTAATCGCTGTATCTCTCTCTCACTTGCCAGGTGTCAAGCGCCTAACGAGGCCCTTGACAGCGATAGAATGTCATTTCTACATGCATGACGGAGTGATGACAAAAGCGAGTGGCTGGCTAGCGACTGCTGGAGACGACGCTAATTGGCTGTTAATGGCTGGCTAGAGAGGGAGGGAGGGAGGGGGAAGGGTTGAATGGTTGTTTACATGGGTACTGGCTGCCTCCTCACGTGCATCCGTCATGGTGACAATAATATGGTGCTTCACTGGCCGCAACAATGATAATGACACCAGCATAATGGACTGCTAACACCCCATTAACGCATGGAACATTCACTCGACTCAAGGGGCGACTATTGACCACAGTGCCACATGGGATGGTGAGGCACGACAGTGCCACATGGGATGGTGAGGCACCACAGTGCCACATGGGATGGTGAGGCACCACAGTGCCACATGGGATGGTGAGGCACCACAGTGCCACATGGGATGGTGAGGCACCACAGTGCCACATGGGATGGTGAGGCACCACAGTGCCACATGGGATGGTGAGGCACTACAGTGCCACATGGGATGGTGAGGCACCACAGTGCCACATGGGATGGTGAGGCACCACAGTGCCACATGGGATGGTGAGGCACCACAGTGCCACATGGGATGGTGAGGCACTACAGTGCCACATGGGATGGTGAGGCACCACAGTGCCACATGGGATGACGAGGCACCACAGTGCCACATGGGATGACGAGGCACCACAGTGCCACATGGGATGGTGAGGCACCACAATGACACAGAGGAGGATGAGACACCACAGTGAACGAAATGGTGATGCACCACAGTGACACACACGATGGTGAGGCATCAATGTGACACGCACCACTGCGACAAATAGGATGGTGAGGCGCTATGGTGACATGAGATGGAGAGACATCACAGTGACACATATGTTGGAGGCAACACAGTGACACACGATGGTGAGGCACCATAGTGCCACATGGGATGACGAGGCACCACAGTGCCACATAGGATGGTGAGGCACCACAATGCCACATAGGATGGTGAGGCACCACAGTGCCACATAGGATGGTGAGGCACCACAATGCCACATGGGATGACGAGGCACCACAGTGCCACATGGGATGGTGAGGCGCCAGTGTCACATGGGATGGTGAGGCACCATATTGGCACCACAGGAACATGGTGTGGTGAGAGATGTGATATGTGAGTGGTGGTGGCTGGGCCCAATACCTGATAATTTTGTGAAGAGCGCCGCGTCTGGCTGGCGGTGCAGGAGGAGGGCGGCCCCGGGAGGGCCGGCACCGTGCTGCTGTGCCACCCTACTACACAATGGTGCCTGGCACTGGAGATGTGGGGGGCGGGCGGTGAAAGGGGGAATCACATGGGGCAACTTTAATTTTCCCCTGCAGCCAACGGTGTTGTGCAGGTTGATATGGGGGAAGGGTCAACAGGTTGTCTCAAGATCAGGACACGGGGTGTGAGCGGCGTGCGGCACACACACGGTGTGGGTGGGTAGGTGGCGAGGATTCGTGGTGGGCGACACACACACGGGGTGGGTGGCACACACACACACACACACACACACACTGAGGGTGTGAGCGGCTGCCACCGAGGGGGAAGGCTTGAGAGCACACACAACACACACGGAGTAAAGGGCAGACGGGTTGGGTTGGCGGACCACTGAGCACACAACACACGGGTGCCGCCGGTCTGACTGTGTGTGTGGGTGTGGCGCTCTGCTCCGGTCCCAGGCTGCCGGCCGACTGCTCCTCCTCCTCCTCCTCCTCCTCCTGCTGCTCCTACTACTGCTGCTGCTGCTGCTGCTGCTGCTGCTCTTACTACCACACTGCTTTTGCTCCGCTTCTCTTGACGTGTTGTTGTCAATATTACTGATGCTCCGGATGCTCCTGCAGTGCTGTTTGTTGCTGCTACTGACGTAGGTCCACTGCCGCTGCTGCTGCTGTTGCTGCCGCTGTTTCTACTGCTGCCGCCCCTCCACTGCTATTGCTGTGCCGCTGGTGACGTTCCGTTGCCGTTGCTGTGCTGCCGCTGCTGTTGCTTCTGTTCTTGCTGGTGTTCCGCTGTGCTTGCTATGCTGAGGATGATGATAATGATGATGATGCGACAATCGGTCGTGCTTGCGTCTATGCGAGATGTGGGGGGGAAAAAAGAAAGAGCACAGTCCCTCGGGGAAACAAAGCTTTCTATTCTCACTCGGAAAGCACTGGGAACACAGCCCGATCACCACCAGCGTCCTGATGTGTTGGTCGAGAAGTTGTTCTGGTGGTGGCGGGCGGCTAAAGAGGCGCTACAAATAAAACATACCACAAGAAAATAATAAACAACACCCAACTCCATTTTTTTTTCCCCAAATACAATCTTCACTCATGACAACACGGAAACTCCTGATGCCAATCTCACACAGCTCGCCTGGGTGCTGGTCAGTCTTGCGAGTCTTAGGAGCCGCTGGTCAGCTCCTCGTCCCTCTCAAAAGACATGGCGACCGACGCAGGTGAGACTGTGGCAGGTTGTGAAGCACGTATAATTGGTCGGTTCGGTGCCGCACGTCTCGGCTGTATGAAGGCAGGTATGGAGGAGGGTGAATAAGTTCATCGAAAACACAAACACACACACACAAAGAAACCCGAAGAGGACGGAGCTTGTGTAGAGAGTGTGTGTGTTATGGCCCGCCGTACTGTCACGAATCAGGAATACCCTTTCGGTCGACTCTGCTCCACACATTGTTTAAATGGTCCCACGCATTTTTCAAATCAGGTCTCGGTAATGGTGAGCTGTAATCGATGTTTTCCCGTGGCGTGCAGTCAATCCCACTGACACACACCCATCCCACCCACCCATCCCTCGAGAAAATCGAGGTCGCGATCTTAAACAGGCGAAGGTGGAACTCGGGACTCTTCGGGGTCCGACGGAGAGAGAAAAAAAAAAAGGAAAGATTTCCGATGTTTCCCCACCATGTATTCCAAAACTGGTGCCGGGACCCCCAAGTTCTATACCCCCGAAGTCTTATCCTCCGTAACCAGACGGGGGACGAAAGTTGGCTTTGGACTGGCTGGCGATACACATGGAGCAGCCCAGAGCGCGACTTGGATCACCTCTCCTCCCTCCCTCTCTCTCCTGATGTCGAACCTGAGCATCGAGGTTTCTGGGGGAGCCAGTCTTGCCATAAAAAAAAAAAAAACCTCCAGACAGACCACAATGCTCCTGGATGGTAGTAGCAACATATACCACGTAAACTCCAAACTTACATCCCACATTTCGCACAGTCTACTACGCTGATGCGACGTAATGAATCCCTCGACCTGGGCCCACAGTTACCTAAACAAGTGGCATCTGAAGGCTCGGACGTCCTGACCGGAGATCAACTCTGTAAGTCCCGTGGCCGCACCTCAACTCTCTCTCTCTCTCTCTCTCTCTCTCTCTCTCTCTCTATCTCTCTCTCTCTCTCTCTCTCTGGCCCACCTAGTTACTGTGGTATACCTGTGATGGCTGAGGCCACTTCCACTACACCATCTGCCGCACGGTGTGGTTCAGATGTTGCAGACGAATATTGGACGCAACAACACCTATACTTCGAATCACTCTCTCGCGAACGTTGCCCGCGCGCTGGTCATCATAACGGATCGAAAACTAAACCATCCACGTGACCTTCAACGCAAGTTTACGTGAACACTACAAACACTGTGTCTGGGTCAGTACTAACCACTCATAAAAAAAAATAATAAGATTTTCTAAGTGTCGTGTGATTTACGTCCCTTGTTTGTTGGCAAATATAGGAAAGAAAAACACACACACATCGTCATCACGAAGTGTCTGGGGAAATTTCTGAAATACATTTCCGTGGTTCTGCCTCGTGTGCGACGGTCGTGGGTGGTTTAAATACCCTGTAGTGCGGGCAGGCAACTGTGGTTGCGCCACCACACCATCAACACACATGACCAGCCGTGATGCCCCTGTCGAAAAAGACTGTTATCGCTGCGTAAAAAAAGAAAAAAAAAATGTACACCAGTACTCACGCATATTCCCAAGACTTGAATGATCACATACACGTGTCTGAATCAGATGTTTCATTAAGTCACACGACTGAACATATTTCTCGTTGTACAAGGGCGAAACACTGCAGAGACACCAGCTCCCTCTCTGCAGTAACAAATACCTTCCACACATTCAGAAGTCTGTCACAAAAGTATACAGTACTATCGATCCCATAGAGATCAAACGAAGTTAACGGTATTACTATTGCTATTGGCAAGGTAGCCCTATCAGCCAAACAGTCTTGGTAACCTGCTAGTCCTAATAGCCTAGTGGCCCTAGTTGTCCCATCATGGCCTGACAGTGGATGACAAACCAAGCCTCCGTCACTAGAATGTCATCACTCACACGTCAGCACAGTAATATATGACAGCGTAAACTTAAAGAGATATTTTGATTATTTAAAGAACATTCAAGCGACACGTGTCCGCGCTGCTGCTGTCTTACATACGTCGTGGCCAACACAGTGCTCCACTGGCGTTACGCTCGTCTTGTTTAATGCTACGTTATGTGCAGCATTTTCGATCTAATGTCATTTGTAAATCAGCCCTATTTACGTGGTAACAAAGGAGCTATTCCGGTATGACCGCTGGATGATGGAAATATCGGGTCGCAACTACACAATGCTCTTGATACTATCTTAACCCGAGGACAAACACAAGTAAGAACGGTCTATTATCCCGCGACCATAAAATGTCACCGTCGTCTTTACTGCCAGCTGTGTGAGACAGACACAGAGCAATACACGGCTGGGTATATATACTGAGATTATTGTGTTTCTTCCTCTCTCGTCCCGAGGTCAACTCTTGCATGTCTCTTGCGTGTGTGGATGTCACGGGAGGAGTGGGAGGGGCATCGGCTCCTGCTGAGGTCAATTGGGATCAGTGTGCACAGTGTGTGTCTAACCCAATCTGTACCGCTGCGTGAACCCGGCACAATGTTTACAGTACAGCAAAAACTATTTTTATAAAATCACCCCGCTCGTATTTATCATAGAATTTGTAAATTACTTATTCACTTTTTATTGTTTACGTCTTATCATTTATCAATCGAAAGCCTTTGTTACGATTCATCGACCCTGGCCACCATCACCACTGGGCCACACCACAACCCTGGCCACTTTGGCCAGGTGTATACCACCACCGCCGCTCCCTCTTGCCCCTGCCGTGTGACTCTGCCACTAACTCATACGTCTGTGGCCACGTACTGAAAGCCATCCCCTTTCCACGACCGCCTTTACTTCCTTATCAAATGAAAACCAATCATCATAAACTCGGAACAAGAGAGAGAGAGAGAGAGAGAGAGAGAGAGAGAGAGAGAGAGAGAGAGAGAGAGAGAGAGAGAGAGAGAGAGAGAGAGAGAGAGAGAGAGAGACTAATATGGCAATGACCGATCCAGGCTGCCAATCAAGTTGGCTAAGTTGATATAGATAAGCGTCACCCCCTTCCTTCCCCCCAACGGTCTCTTCACCCAGAATAACCGCTGTGACTAACGAAAAAAATTAAGAAACAATGCTATCGCTCGTGTAACTTAATCTAAAACCACACCGAGAGGTTAATAATATCAGAACAGCCATAACCAGTAATAAAAATGAATCATAACACTGGCAAAAAAAAATTGTATATATATAATGTGTAAACATATATATATATATATATATATATATATATATATATATATATATATATATATATATATATATACATATACATATATAATTGTCATTTCCTAAAACGATATCACACACATGACTGCCCGCAAAATCATCAGCCGAGCCGATAAAGTCAGGATGATAAGATTATAACTTCAGCGGGGCAGTAACATGACTACCTGTACTGCAACATATATGTACAATTCCTGTCCGCATGACGTTGAGAAGAATGATACGAAGAGCGTGATAATGTGGCGGTAATGCAACGAGTGACAGGGCAAGAGAAACTGGGTCTACGAGGACAAAACACTACCAAAGAAAACGGACTCGAATCTCACCAGAGAAAACTGTACTTTCGTCTTGGGATAAGTACCTGGGTCTCTGGTAGAATCCTTACCAGACTCCAGTACCTGAGCTTCTGGTAGAATCCCTACCAGACTCCAGTTCCTGCAGCTCTGGTAGCATTCCTACCAGACTCCAGTACCAGCCTGGGACAAGACCCAGCCACGTCCTACCTCTCACAAGGAGCGAGATGAACTGAACTAATTCATTGCACGGACGAATTCATGAAGGTATTGTGTTGTGAATTTCCCGGCCATAATGGGGACGTTTGGCTTGAACTGAGAGCCTGGAACCAGGTTGTTACAACTGTTGTGAACAACATGTAATCGCAGTACCTTTACTGACAGCAGAATACTGTCGTTTGACAGTCATTTCACCTACTGTAATCTTGTGATCATCCAGTAGTACCTGGTACTCTAAAAGGCTTTCCGGGTTACAGCAGGGACTGTATCTTGGGGCCATTCAATTACAGGGAACTAAATTCGTATGGCTTAATTGTTAATCTGAATGACTGGTTTGTTTCCTCAATAAGACATACGTAATACCTTATTAAGAAGACAGTGTAAGCTGTGACTGCCGTCTGGGTCTGTGGTGGTGTTTGGTTTACTGTTGTGAAAAAAAAAAGTATGGGCATTGTGTAGCACCAGGCGAGTTTACAAAACGATCAGGACATTAGCATACTAGTATACATCACAAAAATGGAATGTATATATATCTGATGCAAACTATTTGCCACTTACACGCCGAGAATCGAACCCCGGTCCATCTCTGTGGAAGCCTGGAGGGGTGATGGCTACCCGCCTTTCACACAGATGGACCGGGCTTCGGTTCTCGGGTCGTAAGAGGTAAACAGTATATAGTGGTACACAAGACAGCATCCAAACCCCTCCTCCATCACAACACTCTTCACCATATGCCAACTTACCTTGTGTGACTCCTGGCTCAGCTAATAACACTTATCATAACTGTATCACCAAGTCCATAAACGGTTACGTAAGATGGCATGAACTCTGACCCGACCCTCACCAGTCTGGTCCGAGGTCAGGTCATTCATCCCCAGTGACAACATCGCTGTGGTTAAGGGACTTAAATATAATGAAGACCTAGGCAAATCATACTCAATATTTGAAGTAACTATAAAAAAAAAAAACATATATTAGTGACACACTAAGACACTACCTGCAAATGTTCAATATACACTGATAATATCATCTCTCGAATACCATCATATCAGGAGGTATCAAACCTTACGTATTTCTAGCCCAGTAAAGATTGGAACAACTACATATGATTACTGATAAACAGGAGTTGCAAATTCTAGGAGCCAATGAGAGCAATTTCAATGAAAGGATTGGCTAATGTACCGTCAGAACACACCAGTGACTGCTCCAGTACAGGCCAGCGGGATGTAGGGGATCTGATGTAAACAATTGTCAAAACAAGATCCACAGTCTCTACAATAACTACGTATGTCATGGAGGGATGTCGACAACCTTTGGAGAGAAGCGAGAGTTCACAAGGTACCTACGGATATTTCTAAAAAGGACGTCAACACCCCTAGAAATGGGCAGTCCAGAAGGCACGTACGTACTAATACAGACCAGAAAGCGTATAACTAGACTTAGGAAAGGTGTCAACAACTTCAACACAAGATCTACAGTTCCAAGGGGTAGCAACGTCAATGCTAGTGGATGTTTGACGGCAATCTACGTAGATTCTGAGAGCCATACGACTACTAACGGCGGCGGAGGGAGGGACTTTGCGGGTGGAGGTTGGAGGGTATGACGGAACACGGTGGATGTATGTACCTGTCTTGCGGCGGATGGCGAGGTAGGAGCAAGGCGGGTACCTGCGGAGGAAGTAGGCGATGATGGCCAGGACGGCGGCCACCACCACGATCAGGGCCGGGCACCGCCAGGATGTCAGGTCCCCCGCCAACCACTCCAGGCAGAACTCGAACATGGCCACCGCCCTCCACGCTTCCTTCTCCCTGATCAACCAGACTGTTATGTGATGCTCTGAAGACCTCGTGCCTGATGGGTGCCGCCTTCCCAGCAGTGCTCACGACGCCGGGCTGCGTTCCTTAGTCCCAGCGGTGAGACCTGGGCTCCACGCTGGCGCACCCAACGAACTGCACTTGTTATATGCTGATGATGATAGGTCCTTCCCAGCAGTTCAACACCGACGGTCGGGTGGACTCACGCGCTGCTCATGGCTCAACGCTGCTCAACCCGACTGTTCTACACTGCCGACAGCGCCTTCCCAACAGGACACACATCACCAGGCCACGCCCGCGATCAACTGGACTGTTCTTACACTGCTGATTGTCTCTTCCCAAATGTGAGCACAAGAGCAGGTCACGTCCCCGATCAGCCCAGCAGTGACCACACTAGCAGATCAAGTCGACCTCCCTCGGGTCAAGGGGAACTGTGCTCGACAGTCCCTTACAGTGAGGAGGGTGACCAAGTCCAGGCTACAGCCTCCACACAGGTCAGCCACAGAGTTACAGACATCATGTCAGGGGGGCGTCCCTTGCTTGCAATGCCAGAACCATGCACTTCAGATCACTCCCTCCCTCACTCGGAACACACTTCACTTTTCCTTCTCTATTCCCGCGTTATGAAGTCCTACAACTCTCCATTAATCATGCACCAACTCGTCTAATTATTCATGTCTGGTGATTTCTATCGATATTACTCTTTATTGATTCAGCACACATTCACTAACTACATTCTTTGGTTATTTCATTCACTGGCGTTAATCATGGTCGTCATTTCCAAGATGTGTATATCTTGTCATTTCCTATTCATCCACTCGCTGTGTTTGGAGTACAGTATTTCCTTTTCTATACACTCAAAACATACGATGACATTTTCTTTCAATTTCACAAGACGTGTCACGGGGTCTTTTGCCCTGTCGACATACAGAATGTTTTTGCTCTACTGCTCACATGTCATTACCCATATAAATGTTTGTTGATCCGTCGCGTCACCGTCATGGGGTTCGTGACATCTGTCATCGCAAGGATACAGCTCAATATAACGACTTGTTTACTCACTTCAAATATGTGTTTTTGTCTCCTCCGTTAACGCAGCCTTTGAGATGAAAGAATGACAGCGCGATTACCGTGTGTGTGTGTGTGTGTGTGTGTGTGTGTGTGTGTGTGTGTGTGTGTCACGGGGAGAGAGCTTTAAACTCGTGTGGCCCCGTCTCTTAACCTCTTATATGCGTGCTATGGCTTTATCACACTCTCCCTCCCGATGAAGTACAAGCAAGTCATTACCAACACGTACACACCGGCCTCTAGGGGAGGATAGTCACCTGCGTTGGATGGGTGTTTGTGAGTCAGAGGGGCTTCCCCTGGGTCGGCTGTGAGCACACACACACACACACACACATCACCAACACCCAGTCAGAGAATGCGAGCCCAGCTCATACGGGGCTTACCTCTGGTAACCTCTGCACACACTGAACCCCCCTACCTGTAGCACTCACACGATCTACTCCCTCACACTCCCCTCCTCCTCCCACCTTCCTTCAACCCTTCGGCTCCCACGACTTCACAAGGCTTCGCGAGGTGTCGGCCGCGACACCTACTCAAGCCTTGCGTCACGACCGCAAGACCAGCACAGGAGTAAAGCCTCTTTTAAAATCTAAAACAGAGAAAACCGCGTCTCAGACACCGACCGCCTTCCAAGAGGAGAAACCACCAGCCCTGGGCGAGAACCCGCTTAAAAGAGAGAAACCATTCGGGGAAGAAAAAATCCCGAGATACAAACTAGTCTGGAAATAAATTCAGAGTGATAATGGCAACTGATGAAGCAAATACCCTCCTAACCTTGCAACATCCAGATGTCCTACTTCCGAACTTTACAATGATGACGGGAACGTTTAAAAAATCATTAACAATACACAGAGTTGCGTTACTTGGAAGGTACCGGGTGTGTAACCTGCACAGGAACGATGTATACTGCCCAAGATCCTCCAAGTACAGCAGAAACGTCTGAAATTACAGGAGCATATCAGCGGCGTTCTGCAGGTCCCTCGCTTGTCTCCCACGCTAACAAGAAAAAAGAAATGTACAAGACCTTGCAAGACGCAGTACGGAATGCTCATGACAGAAGCACAGAGTAGCGGCTGAGAGAACCTGTTGCTATCTGGAAGGTGTACATGTATGGAGTATGACGTAGGTGCAGCTCCAGGTAGATACCTACGGAGAGTGAGGCACCAGCAGTAACAGGTATAGCACCAGGTCTCTGTGTGAAGCGGCGGGACAGGCATCTGGCGGGGGAACCTGTGCGGTGCGACGCACAACCACAACCTGGTACCTGGTGGTATAACCCGCCGACAGTAGCAACTAGGTATATAACCAGGCTACAGGTGGGAGCGAGGACCTGGTGCCTGGCCACATACAAGCAACCCACCGTCCGTCTTCCCCACCGTTCGTACGGCTTCAGTGACTCGCCCTGTGTACGTCACAAGCACCGGCCTAGGAAGACAAGTGACGCCACGGTTCCTGGAGACGATGTTCTTCAAGTGAATACTTTCCTCCACTCCCCTGGCGAACACACACACACCTCTGCCCGGGTCATACTACTGGTCCGTGACAAACTATAGAAAAATTCGTGCCGTAAGAACGCCTTACCTCACGCTGGTTTCCAGGGTTAATCTCTCCCTTTACAGCTCAGTCAGCGTCCCAGAGATGCACTGCAGCTACTAGGTAAAGTAGGCTGTTTGATGCCGCGGCCCCCAGGCATTCGTACCCTCCACAACCTGATCACGCAGGGAAAATTTACTTATGTCTGTCTACTGTGAGTCTTTCAATGACGTGAGTGGACGGTCCATCACGTCTTGTCACACAGACACGAAATAATAAAAAAAAAAAATTTAGGGCCCTGCAATGTTGACACTGCTTGTTCCTACTGCAATTCCCGCAGCTTTTGATCTTAATAACGATATGCAAATCTGACACGGCCGTCTTGCCATAAGGAAATGGCTTCTGACATCTGTGTGGGCAACTATCTTCAAGTCCAACGGGATTCTACACGGGTGAGGTCATCATGGAGCAGCAGCAGCGTACTGACCGGGGTCAAGTGTTACACGAGAGCGTTATACGGCATCCTCAGTCAAGGTTCCACTTTGGCCAGTATGTGTTCGAGCAACTGCGCAGGGCAGGCATAGGTTCACAGCGGGTCGCATCACTTGGTTCCCCAGGAGGCAGACTGCCTGAACGTACACGTGCATCTCTCTGATCCAGACGTTAACGCAGATATAGCTCTCAATATTCCAGTATAGAAAACAAAGTCCCATTCCTCTCTCTCTCTCTCTCACACACACACACACACACACACACACACACACACACACACACACACACAGCACAGGGCCGGTGATGTAAGCAGGTTAGACAGAGCTGCAGACGAAGCCACACTAGGATCACGTCCTCACTTTAAAGTTATCATCCACTTCCCCATTCAATCATATAAATGTTCAGATCACGAACACCGCGTTGCCCTTGCGTATCAACAACTTCAATCACTGAGGAAATCTATCATAAACCAGATGCACGTCTGTCTCCAGGCATCAAAACCTGGCATTATATGCATGTCTGAGGCAGGAGGAGTACACACGTATGGGACAATAACATCCCCGCGGGATGCGCCATAGACGCACAAGGGGAAGTCTGGGTTCGGGCGTGCGCACATGTCATCCTCCTCGGCTGATCCTGCCACAGGCGGTAGGTAGGCTTCGTCGTTGCAAGTGTTTCCTGAAGATAATTTGAACTTCTTCGGGAGATGCCTTCACTGCTGCTACTCCGCAAGGGCGTGGTGTGAGGCGCCTCGTGAGGGCACCAGCCTCTACGGTGAGGTTCCTCATAGAATGAAAAAAAAAACCGACCGTCTGTACACATATCTTGTTGACGTTCTCACCAAACCTCCGTAACCCCAGACTGCCTACACAGCACCAGCTTACCTGAACACGACGACGAGTGTCCATACACCAGACACGACACAAGGGGATACGCTGACACCCGCCAGCGACGGGGGCAACAGCAACGCGTCCCCTACACTGTACAGGGGCACTGAACACCACAACTTGGGCTCACGTCACCACGACCAACGAGAACCACAACGGAGGGATCCTCCACCACCACAACCACGACCTTCTTGGCGGGGTATCAGTTTACCCTCACACTCGTCACAGACCACAGCACATCTCTGGTCCAGCGCACACCATCCGCGTAATGTCACATGGCCATCCTCCCGCCTGCAGCTCACGATGGAGATCAATCGAGCAACATTTCCATTCAGTGAGTTGCTGTTATCGATCACACATGGCGTTTAGCAGGAGGAGGAGGAGGAATAAGCTGCCAAACACAAGAAATTTCCACTCACTCACGGCAGGACCTTCCACGCACTCTCTTTTTTTTTTTCTTTCTTTCTTTTACGCGTGTTTGGACGCACTCACTGGGGAACCTGCCACGCACTTGCTGCAGGTGTTGTCAATGCACTTGACGGAGACGCGTCGACGCACTACCACAGTGTGTCCAGCCTCATCCCCTGGGCGGGACTGGATGAATGTCGTGTACCACCCGTGTCAGGCTTCACTCTCACTGTCGCTCTCCCCTCACGCCACGCCTCTCACTCCACTCACTCAGTGTCACTTCCCTCTCACGCCACCACGCCTCTCACTCCACTCACCGAGGGTAACTCCTCTCCCCCCCTCACGCCATGCCTCTAACTCCACTAAAGGGTCACTCCCCTCTCACGCCATGCCTCTCACTCCACTCACACAGTGTCATTACCCCTCCCCCCTCATGCCACTCCATTCACTCCTCCCTCATGCCATCCCTTTCACCCTACTCACTCAGTACTATTCTCCCCTTACTCCACTCAACCAGTGTCACCCCCCCCTCACGCCACTCAACCAGGGATACTCTCCCTCTCACGCCACTCAACCAGTGCTACTCTCCCTCTCACGCCACTCAACCAATGCTACTCTCCCTCTCACGCCACACTTATCCCTATCGTAGGTGGTAGATGACAGGCAGCCACCGACCAGGGAGGAGGTATATCGCCACTATGACCCGCCTAAGTGGCTGTCAAGTTTCATGCCTTTTCCTCCTATGTGGGTTTTCTTCTTTTCCTGCCTCACTCATACATGAGCAGCTGGCACTCAATCCAAAAACGCATAATCTCTCCACCTCACACATGTCACCTGAATACGCGTTAACTCCCACATCTCGAGTCTTCGTCACTCTATAGGCTTTCCCGCGGTTAGCGCTACGCGTTGGCCCTGCCTTCTGGGGAACATACAACCACGTCGGGGTGCACGCTAGTTAAGTTAGCTCAAGAGGGCCTATTACGGCAATGCTTCTCATGCCATCTCACTAACGCGACATATTTAGAGAGTAGCGCAAAGCCAAGTACCCGATTCATAGCCCAACCCCCTTTGGGGCAGTATGAACAGCAGGGTTGACTGTGGACCGACTGCCGCAACCAGGATTCGAACCTGTGCGCTTGACCCCGGGCGGCCCGTGAATGCGTCACGGGTACGCTAACCACTACGCTAAGGACGTCCACAACATCTATATACCGTACGTATATGAACCACTATGTTTCTCTCTCTCTCTCTCTCTCTCTCTCTCTCTCTCTCTCTCTCTCTCTCTCTCTCTCTCTCTCTCTCTCTCTCACGAGAGAGAGAGAGAGAGAGAGAGAGAGAGAGAGAGAGAGAGAGAGGAAGGTTGTCATGGGAAGACAGAGGATTAAGGTTACAAAACCTGGTGGCCTCCAAACGGAGCCTTACACATCAACACAAGCGCCGTGAAGGCTTGTGCAGCGACCACGACCTGGCGACAGTTACCTCACGCACATACATACATACATACATACATACATACAACATACATACATACATGCACAACCCTTGGCATTACGGCCACACACCCTCACACTGTCATTCTCTTGTGCCCGCAGGATACCCAGCATCCTGTGGGTCTCTCTCTCTCTCTCTCTCTCTCTCTCTCTCTCTCTCTCTCTCTCTCTCTCTCTCTCTCTCTCTCTCTCCCTCTCTCTCTCTCTCTGTGTGTGTCCCGCATCAGAGTGGGTCAAGGGGAGGGGCAGTGTGTCATTCAGTCAGTCCTGGCGTCAAGGTCACACACGCACCAGGCATGAACTGGGTCAAGGTGGACCTCTAGCGCACTCCTTTAAATATTTGATCCTGACCTACACAGTCTAGGCCCAGCCCTAGGCCTCCAGGCGTCTCCTCTCCCCCACACCCCCGCCCTCGGCCTCGCACCCTCACACCCCCTCCTCCCCTTACCATCAGTCACTGTGTCATGGTTCACACAACCAGTCTAACCAAAACCCACACACCTCGCAGTCTCTTTCTCTCTCTCTCTCTCTCTCTCTCTCTCTCTCTCTCTCTCTCTCTCTCTCTCTCTCTCTCTCTCTCTCTCGTCCCTACCTCATCCGTGTCACCAGGCCATTTAGCTACTACAGGCGGCAGGGGGGAAAGGGATAACCTCAAGTGTACCTGTTTAAGGTAGACAGAGGTATACATCTACAGCGTCACACGAAACCATTACCTGTAGGGGGGGGGGGGGGAGGAGATATGACGTATGAGGTAAACACCAGCCAGCCAGCCAGCCACCCGCTGACAGCGTTACCACATCCAAGAACCGTGGCTTGGGTCTGGTGGGGTTTTGGTCACACTGTCATTATCATTTGTGTGTTACGTGGAGAGGGTTTCATACACACACACACACACACACACACACACACACACACACACACACACACACCAAACTAAGCCCAGTACCAATTCATAAACCAGTCCTGAGGGCAGGATAAACACCTGGGTTGCGTGTGGGCCGTCTACCGTGCCCAGGATTCGAAACCATGCGGACCCAACCGTGTTGACTTAAAGTCAGCAACGCTAACCACGACACAACGGAGGCTCACAGTGTGGGGGTGGGTGGGTGTGTGTGTGTGTGTGTGTGGAGAGAGAGAGAGAGAGAGAGAGAGAGAGAGAGAGAGAGAGAGAGAGAGAGAGAGAGAGAGAGAGAGAGAGAGAGAGTCCTCTCTCCAGCTGCAGACCCACCCTTGACCTCCCCTGACCAAAAGGCCGGAGCAAAGATTTTCCATCGGCCTGCGGCCCATCCGTCCGTTAACTGTCCACAGTTCAATCTTCAACTACTAAAATGACGGCACCAGAGTCTCCACCAAACCCGGGCAGGGTCGCTCCCTTCCCAACGACACGGTCCACCAAACCCTTCCATCCCGCTTAAGATGGCCATCGTCATTACGACAGAACTGCCTCCAATTCCAAACTGTAGCTATTAGTTCTTGTTAAACATATATCTTTTTCTTTTTTCCCCTCTCTCTCTCTTATTATCAAATATAAAGTTTGCCAATTTCTGCCGATTTCAAGTGAGGTCGATTCTGTTTAAAATGAAGAATGCCACATCTAAGATCTCCCTGAGCGCCAGGTATATCATCATCAAGGGAGGAGGAGGAGGAGGAGGAGGAGGAGTGTTCCTCCTAGGTGGCGCTTATGAGGGGAAAGAAAAGAAACGTGTGTCTGGCCAGCCAGCCACCCTGGCCACCACCATAATAAGCCTCCTCTCCTAATGATACAACCTCGTTTCAGAGGCCACAACATCTTCACTTTATGACGACACTTCCCTCCCATCTGAGCCGTAGCAATATGATCATGAGCTATTGAACTTACGTAATTAATCATACTGTGAAAAATGTGTAGTTTACAAATGATTTTCCTTGATAATTCAAGTTTTGGTTTGTACTCTGACACAAAAAAAATCACCCATCATATGGCGTAATTTATGACAGGTAAATGATACAGGGTAATGCTAGCCTCTACTTACAATACAGCAAAAGAATACAAAGTGAGCAATACAGGTTAATCTCAGCCTCTGGCTGTGACAAAGGTATGTGTCTGGAGGGACTAAGCTGTTCATGCGCGCCTTGGACAGGCGCAGCTGACGTTAACTTTCCGGTTCCATGTCCTGCGGTGGCCGGCAGGGGCGCTCCAGTGTATAGCAGAGTCCTACACACTTACTGGTAAGAGGCTGAGGACCCATTACCATCCCCGACCCCTTAGACTCTTAGGGCCTAGCGTGATACACGCTGACTAACATCCCCTCCACATAACCCCAGAGAGGTACACTCTACCCACCAACCCCTGAACATGTCCTGTGGATGATACAGTAATACACAGCTGTATTCACCAGCCCCCGTAGACACAGCAACACTTACCATCCCCCGTAGATCTCCCAAAGTTGATACAGGAACACCTCCCTACCTCCATAGATCCCCTTAGAGTGATACAGGAACACCTACCTACCCCCGTAGATCCCCCTAGAGTGATACAGGAACACCTATCTACCCCTGTAGATCCCCCTAGAGTGATACAGGAACGCCTACCTACCCCCGTAGATCCCCCTAGAGTGATACAGGAACGCCTATCTACCCCCGTAGATCCCCCTAGAGTGATACAGGAACACCTATCTACCCCCGTAGATCCCCCTAGAGTGATACAGGAACACCTATCTACCCCCGTAGTCCCCCGTAGAGTGATACAGGAACACTTACCGTTCTTGAGGTTGGCTCTGGAGGAAGCGCGAACCATGGTGGAAGTAGCCAGGAGGGTGTAGACGTGGGGCGAGGCCTGGGGCACTACCGGCACTACCCAAGTACTGACGCCCAACCACTACGCGCACACAGCAGGCTCTAGCGGACAGCAGGAGCAGGAGGGGAAGCGGAGGGTGAGGTAGTGGGTGTCGGAAGGGCGTGAGGGAGGCCACTACTGGGGATGCTGCTGCTGCTGCAGGGCGTGGTGGTGGTCGTGGTTGTGGTCGTGGTGGCGAGCTGAGGCCGCCCGTGGTGACTGCTGCAGGAGGAGGCAGGTCGGAGCCAGCCCGTGTGCGCGCCACGCCCAAGCCCGGCACCAGGGCACCACCGCCATCAACACTGCGCCCGCCACACACAAGACAGGAGAAAATGATGCTCACATTACACTCCACACAGATACTCATATATATATATATATATATATATATATATATATATATATATATATATATATATATATATATATAAGTTCACATTTAAACTTAACACTGTTACATTTTATAACATCCAAATTATATATATATATATATATATATATATATATATATATATATATATATATATATATATATATATATATATATATATATATATTCACTGTACAAAGTATGAGTAACAAGGCAAGCTACTGCTGAATGAGGACAGTATAACCCGTCTATGTACGGTGCAGCTAAACCTTACAATGGTTTCAGTGATATTAAAAGAGTGGAAAACATACTACTAGTTATAAATATGAGGATATCATATCGCAAATCTGGAATAAAAAAAAAAGTTAATGAAATGTTTTACTGTGTTCTAACATCTCCATAAAACTAATTCTATTTACCACACACACACACGTTCTCAGTGCATCTATGGCCCTTGAGCACAGTGAACACTGGGTATATTGCTAGACTGGGGGGGCGGACGGGAAAGTAGCAGATCAGGGGAATGACGTCTTCCTAGTGGCTGCGAGGTGGTATGTCCCACCTGCTCTATCTATCCCTGGCTGGAAGCTGCTGCTGGCTGGCTGGCTTGGCTGGCTGGCTGGTTGGCTTGGCTGGCTGGCTGGCTGGCAGGGGCTCCAGCGACCATAGCTTCCTTTCTTCATGATTGCATTCTAGGATTTTTGAGTTTGTTTTGTCAGGTCGTCTCTCACTGAGTGCCACTGGAGCACATGCGGCTTAAGAGCACACTCTCTCTCTCTCTCTCTCTCTCTCTCTCTCTCTCTCTCTCTCTCTCTCTCTCACGAGCACTGTGATAGCCTCCCTCAAGCCTACGGTCTTCAACATGGCATCGACGTTCATCTTCATCTACTCTACAGATCACACGTTCTCTTGAGCGGGCTAGGGGTCCTGGGGGGGCCGCCGCGGGCCACGCCGTTTCCCATGCGACACGAGATATTCCCATCAATAACCCCACATTAGTACCTGCCTATCGGGTTTGTAGGCCTGGAGATCTGTGGATGAGGAACGGACGAGCGGGGAGCCACCATGGGCGCCGGAGCTATAGTCGTCCAGGGAAATACCAGCGTTTTATATATATATATATATATATATATATATATATATATATATATATATATATATATATATATATATATAATTTATCTATTTTATTTTGCTTTGTCGCTGTCTCCCGCGTTTGCGAGGTAGCGCAAGGAAACAAACGAAAGAAATGGCCTAACCCACCCCCATACACATGTATATACATACACGTCCACACACGCAAATATACGTGCCTATACATCTCAATGTACACATATATATATATACACACACAGACATATACATATATACACATGTACATAATTCATACTGTCTGTCTTATTTATTCCCATCGCCACCTCGCCACACATGGAATAACATCCCCCTCCCCCCTCATGTGTGTGAGGTAGCACTAGGAAAAAAAACAAAGGCCCCATTCGTTCACACTCAGTCTCTAGCTGTCATGTAATAATGCACCGAAAACACAGCTCCCTTTCCACATCCAGGCCCCACACAACTTTCCATGGTTTACCCCAGACGCTTAACATGCCCTGATTCAATCCATTGACAGCACGTCGACCCCGGTATACCACATCGATCCAATTCACTCTATTCCTTGCCCTCCTTTCACCCTCCTGCATGTTCAGGCCCCGATCACTCAAAATCTTTTTCACTCCATCTTTCCACCTCCAATTTGGTCTCCCACTTCTCTCGTTCCCTCCACCTCCGACACATATATCCTCTTGGTCAATCTTTCCTCACTCATTATCTCCATGTGCCCAAACCATTTCAAAACACCCTCTTCTGCTCTCTCAACCACTCTCTTTTTATTTCCACACATCTCTCTTACCCTTACATTACTTACTCGATCAAACCACCTCACACCAAATATTGTCCTCAAACATCTCATTTCCAGCACATCCACCCTCTCTGTTCCTTCTTTTGGAAAATTAAATTATATATATATATATATATATATATATATATATATATATATATATATATATATATATCTTTCTTTTAAACTAGTTGCCATTTCCCGCGTTAGCGAGGTAGCGTTAAGAACAGAGGACTGGGCCTTTTTTGGAATATCCTCACCTGGCCCCCTCTGTTCCTTCTTTTGGAAAATTAGAAAAAAAAAAAAAAAAAAAAAAAAAAAAAAAAAAAAAAAAAATATATATATATATATATATATATATATATATATATATATATATATATATATATATATATATATATATATATATATATACACACACACACACACACACACACATATACACTTAAGTTTATATACATAAAGTTTACATACACAGTTTTATATATATATATATATATATATATATATATATATATATATATATATATATATATATATATACATATATATATATATATATATATATATATATATATATATATATATATATATATATATACATATATATATATATATATATATATATATATATATATATATATATATATATATATTAAAGTTTACATTGACACAATCACATAAACATATATATGTATTCAAAATTTGATTTCAAAATTTTTTTTTTTTTTCCCCTCCCCCGCAATATATCTCTAAGTTGATACGTTTGGAAACACACTCTCCTTTCCATCGGTATGCTCCTCGGAGAGGGATCTCCTGATCCCTTAGACGTAGTAGTCTTGTCCTCTGAAGAAACGTCTCAAAGAAGCTGAGACGTCTCGCAACCGATGCTTTCCTCTGATTTCCTTTTTGTCTCCTCCTCTGACAAGGAGGCTGAACATAAGCTTGAGTGAGACAGAGATAACCAAACCACCACCATTATCATTTGGAACGAACTGGAAACAAATAGTTTTCTTCTTCCCCTGATCTCTCAGTCTCTTGTCTCCACCTCTGCATCAGAGAAAATCAAAAGGAATTCAACATATTTTCTCCTCCTGGTTTCTCTCTCTAGGAACACTTTTAAGTGCTTTGGGCCGGGTAGGATTTCTCTTGCACACTCTCTCATATTCCAAATTTTCTTGTGAAACACGAGGTATTCTCCACTTCCTCTTCTCGCGCTCAGTCTTAACCTGAGCCAAACGTTTGGCGTAACGATGCAGCTGGAAGATGGAGATGTAATGGTGGAAGGGGAGGGAGGAAGATGGCCCTGCATCTACGTCGACCTCATCAAGGGAGGGGGAGGCTTCGGGAGATGAGCTATCAATGTCAGAGTCTATGTCGCTGAAGGAGACATCGAGACACAGTGGCAGAGCAATGTCGATTTCTTCAGGTTTGAATCCACTCTCGATGACTGGTTTGGTGACGAAAGCCATCTCGGTGATTCATGTTTTTGTGTGTGTGTGAGCAACGAATACACCACAATATCCCAGATGCAAATTTAGGCAAGGTCCGTCAAGAGTAGTGGAGTTATGTTAGGAGAATAGGAGTAGTGAAGTTATGTTAAGAATATAGGAGTAGTGAAGATATGCCACAAACTCCGTCAAGAGTAGTGGAATTATGTTACGAGAATAGGAGTAGTGAAGATACGCCACAAACCTCTGAATCACCACCCACTAGCTTATAATGAGAATTGAGTGTACCTGACCCAACCGAAAAGGGCGTAAGTTAAGGTGAGGGTTTAGTGAAGATAGTACATGACCTAATCTTTTGTAACTGACCTAAACTTCAAGGGCTTTAAGGTAAGGGTGTAGTGAAGATAACGACTGACCTAATCTTTCGTACCTGACCTACCTGGCAAGGGTATAAGTGAATCATGGGTGTAGTGAAGATAGTAAATGCTGGCAATGGCGTAAGTGAATTATGGGTGTAGTGAAGATAGTAAATGCTGGCAATGGCGTAAGTGAATTATGGGTGTAGTGAAGATAGTAAATGCTGGCAATGGCGTAAGTGAATTATGGGTGTAGTGAAGATAGTAAATGCTGGCAATGGCGTTAGTGAATTATGGGTAGAGTGAAGATAGTAAATGACCTAATCTACTGTAACACCTAAGCTTCAAGGGCTTTAAGGTACGGGTGTAGTGAAGTTAGCGACAAACCTAATCTTCTGAACCTGACCTAACCGCCAAGGGCGTAAGTGAAGGTAAGCGCGTAGTGAAGTTAGCAAAAGACCAGTCTTACCCGGGAATGGCGTAAGGGAAGGAGAGGGTGTAGTGAAGTTGGCGTAAGTGAAGGTACGGGTGAAGTGAAGTTAGCGACAGACCCAATCTTTTGAACCTGACCTAACCGACAAGGGCGTAAGTGAGGGTAAGAGTGTAGTGAAGTTAGCAATTGACCTAATCTTCTGTACTTGACCTACCTGGCAATTTGGTCTCCCACTTCTCGTTCCCTCAACATCTGACACATATAACCTCTTTGTCAATCTTTCCTTTCAACAAAGGAATGCTTTGCCTAATGAATAACGTCCTTCCAGTAACTACGTGCAGTGATAAATGCTTAATGGGAGTCGAGGGAAGGAATGTATTTCCCAAGCCTGATATGCCTGATCCCTTGTCTGAATGGGCCCCAGAGTAGGAATGGTTGAACCATGGATTCGATGAAGAGGTCGTCCTGGAGGAGAGGGGATAAATGCTTCCATTCCCGCAAGAATAACCTCTGCTATGCCTATGAAACAATGAAGATTAAGGTTATAGTAATACAAAGTGAACCAAGATAGATTCAAACCTGGTCAATGTTGGGCCTTCCCTGGTTCTACTTTAGCTAATGCAGGAAGTAGTAAAGACATGGGCCTAGTAAACATAAATATCCATCATTAAACAATGACAATTATCATGAAGATAAGAATGTGCTGAAGATGAAAGTGTAATATATATATATATATATATATATATATATATATATATATATATATATATATATATATATATATATATATATACCCTAGCCTGAGCCATGTACCCATCATTTTAACAAGCAACCCCTAGGGGTGGACGAACAGCTGGTTTGACTGTGGACCGACTGCCGCAATCAGGGTTGGAACCTATGTCTTGGGCGGCCCCGTGAATGCATTACGGCCACGAACGCTAACCGCTACACCACGGAGGCCCGCATCATAATTACCCCCGAGAGAAACCCCTTCCTGGGGTTCATCACTTATTACGGAGGAAGAAATGTCACGCCAGCCGTAAACGAGAGAAACATTCTCTCTCTCTCTCTCTCTCTCTCTCTCTCTCTCTCTCTCTCTCTCTCTCTCTCTCTCTCTCTCTCTGTAGCCCGACCGACACTTCAGTCTCGCTCGACCTGGACCCACGAGATAGTGAGTGATGTAGCTGTATGAAACCCATGCATTCAGCCTCCCTGTGACCGTCGAGAAAATTCCCATGGACGACCTTTTCGTCATTTTCTCTTGGGATATCAAACATCACAAACTATAAAAGGCTCAAAGCGTAATAATGCATCACATTATCAAAGTCATTAATCATTTTTAAGTCCAGAAGGCAATACTTCTTTACCAATCGTAGTTAAACAGTATATCTTGAGACTGATTCATGCTTGTGTTATTTCGTCTATACAAAAAAAAGAAGTCTTTACATAAGATATTCACTGTATGTCAAGCCCCAGTGATTCAATAACATGCGATATAAAATACGGGATTCCAAGTCGTCTCTCTTACTAGGCCAATCTGAAACTATAATATTTTCAACAGGCTAAATATTCAGAAAACATGAAGTTCTTCAATATCTGGGCTCTTCTATATATTCAACCGTCTTTTCTGTATTGACTACGTAACGTACATGCCTCCATACAAATTCAGTAACTAAATAATTCAACGTCGAACCAGAGAGGGAAAGTACATTCTTATTTATTTAAGTTGGGGATGATCCAAAGGGGTACGTACTCTACTACCAGTTTCTTACTACAGAGAATGGACACCTTATGACAGGGTAACCCAAGCATTTTGCCCGCAATAAACCCGTACAAGATCAAATTCAAGATGTACATATTGTGGACCCAGTCCTCCACACGGTAACTACCAGCTGATAAAATGAAGTACAGGATGACGAAGGATGTCTGGGTGAAGTAGACCAGTTTAAGAGGCACCACTAAAATAACTTATGCAATTATGATAAAAGTGAACTTCAGTGAACTTCTAGCGCTTCAAAAGAACTTATTAATAGAAGGAGCTGGTCAAATCCAGCTCTTACATGTGACGATGATTAGGTAACCAGAAAAACAAGTCAGGATTTTGAATCATAGGTACATACTGAGGTAAGAAAAAGCACTTGATACCAATCGTTCATAGAGAAAATGACTGATTGGTACGATCAATTAAAGACACGAGGGAGACGGTAAGGTGTTCGAAAATGACCATCCTTACTGGTATACCCTAATGATCTTTCCTAATTAAGATCAAACATATGTGTCATGAGTTTACCTACTGCCTTATGAAGGGGTTGATAAATACCTCTACCTTGCCCCACACACCCACCAGTCTCGTGGTAAGTGGACGTTAACAGACGAATCAACGCGCCTAAAATATAGATACTTACAATATATTACATAACTAAAACAAAGGCTAGTCAATCAGACCAATATTTCGAATACTATTAACTATATATATATATATATATATATATATATATATATATATATATATATATATATATATATATATATATATATATTTTTTTTTTCTAGAGAAAAAAAAAAAAATATATATATATATATATATATATTTATATATATATATATATATATATATTTTTTTTTTTCTTTTTTCTTCTTTTTTCATAGATATTCGCCATTTTCCGCGTTAGCGAGGTAGCGTTAAGAACAGAGGACTGGGCCTTGCAGAGAAAATCCTCACTTGGTCCCCTTCTCTGTTCCCTCTTTTAGAAAAGTAAAAAACATCGACACTTTTGTGTCCAAACATTTATGATGTCAGTTGGTCAAACAGAAGAACGTACATCTCGAGAGGACAATCAAATTCTACAAAACCATACGAAAAGTTCATCAAGAAGGAATTGAAACGTACATTCACTTCTCTCCCTGTATTTGTCTTGTCGTCAGCCTTATGGATCACTGTGGGCATCTACTGGGACGATGCAAACAAACGGAGAAAAGGTCGAAAAATGATGAAAACCCCAAATGTATATATATATATATATATATATATATATATATATATATATATATATATATATATATATATATATATACGGTCTTAGTGATCATAACTAACACAATAGGAAATACTGTATCACCAAGTTCCACTCATTCCTACATATACTAAAACTCTATATACTTATTCAACCCCACAGCATCTTCCCTTAAAATCACAGCCCTACCCTCCGTCGCACATACATGGCGATAAAAGAAAAGAAAGAAAAAAACGGTGCTAATCGTGGCATCCCCCTTATCTAAATCACAAACCCTCATCAAAATGAATCCCTTTCCGAGAGTTTTATCGAAATCCATAAGTCATGCCGGTAGTGGCCCTAAACTGGTACTTTCTCAAGTGTCTGAAATGTGTGCGCGGCTGGAAAAATAAAAAAAATAAAAACGGAAAATTCTGAGGGGGTTCCCGAGTTTCTTCATTTCTTTTTTTTTTTAAACGGGAGTGTGAAGATGGGTATAGTTTACGTGACAATGATGCCCAGAATTACCATCGAGATATATATATATATATATATATATATATATATATATATATATATATATATATATATTTTTTTTTTTTTTTTTTTTTTTTTTTTGCTTTGTCGCTGTCTCCCGCGTTTGCGAGGTAGCGCAAGGAAACAGACGAAAGAAATGGCCCAACCCACCCCCATACACATGTATATACATACGTCCACACACGCAAATATACATACCTACACAGCTTTCCATGGTTTACCCCAGACGCTTCACATGCCCTGATTCAATCCACTGACAGCACGTCAACCCCGGTATACCACATCGCTCCAATTCACTCTATTCCTTGCCCTCCTTTCACCCTCCTGCATGTTCAGGCCCCGATCACACAAAATCTTTTTCACTCCATCTTTCCACCTCCAATTTGGTCTCCCTCTTCTCCTCGTTCCCTCCACCTCCGACACATATATCCTCTTGGTCAATCTTTCCTCACTCATTCTCTCCATGTGCCCAAACCATTTCAAAACACCCTCTTCTGCTCTCTCAACCACGCTCTTTTTATTTCCACACATCTCTCTTACCCTTACGTTACTTACTCGATCAAACCACCTCACACCACACATTGTCCTCAAACATCTCATTTCCAGCACATCCATCCTCCTGCGCACAACTCTATCCATAGCCCACGCCTCGCAACCATACAACATTGTTGGAACCACTATTCCTTCAAACATACCCATTATTGCTTTCCGAGATAATGTTCTCGACTTCCACACATTCTTCAAGGCTCCCAGAATTTTCGCCCCCTCCCCCCACCCTATGATCCACTTCCGCTTCCATGGTTCCATCCGCTGCCAGATCCACTCCCAGATATCTAAAACACTTCACTTCCTCCAGTTTTTCTCCATTCAAACTCATCTCCCAATTGACTTGACCCTCAACCCTACTGTACCTAATAACCTTGCTCTTATTCACATTTACTCTTAACTTTCTTCTTTCACACACTTTACCAAACTCAGTCACCAGCTTCTGCAGTTTCTCACATGAATCAGCCACCAGCTCTGTATCATCAGCGAACAACAACTGACTCACTTCCCAAGCTCTCTCATCCCCAACAGACTTCATACTTGCCCCTCTTTCCAAAACTCTTGCATTTACCTCCCTAACAACCCCATCCATAAACAAATTAAACAACCATGGAGACATCACACACCCCTGCCGCAAACCTACATTCACTGAGAACCAATCACTAGGGCAATAGCACAAGATGGCCTCCACTGCAAGGGCAGTGGAGGCCATCTCACCAGTCTTCCGACAAGGAAACACCTTCATACGAAACACTCCTTTACCGTAGCAGCCTCCCAGGAAAGTCCCACGTTTCTAATACTCTATAGTTTCTTTTTTTTTCTATTTTCTCCCACATAAAACTCTGGGGGAGTCCCTGTGAACCACCCCCGCGCATTCTATGGCTGAGAGCGTTTTAGTGTCGCGGCCATAAACTAAGGTAGTCCAGTCAGCCGGATAACGTGTGTGTGTGTTGGTGGACGATGAACGATGGCTTTATGCCACTCCCTGCACGTCCCCGCCTCACTGGTCCGCCTGCTGCTGAACAGGACCTGGTGGCTCATCTTGGTGCCTCTTCTGCCTCGGGGTCCCTCCCTTCGACGGTGACACCTCTGAACACCAAGTGGAACTCCCTCCCTCACTCTGGCATTTCGGTTCACGGAAATGACAAATGAAAAATATATCTTCCATAAGGTCGTGCTTACGTTGTGTCTATCTGGTCAGAGTAGGTAAGGTGGCGCGTCCAGTATTCCCAGTGCCACACGTATTAAGTATTGAGGGAAGACGATGCTCATCCTCTCCGTCCACATCTTAGGAAGACACAGGAGGGCCAGACAACCGTGGTTGGTCCGCTGCGGCGCTGTGCGAATCCCAGCGTCCAAGTACGTATAGCTATCACATCCCCTTGACCTTCTCTCTCTCCTCCCGATCTCGCAAAGGCATGTGAAACATCCGAGACATTTACATTGGTGTCACCTTTCCGAGGTGAAGACGGGGTCGCGCCACACCAACGCCTCCCGATGCTCGGTAAAGCTAACTTCCGCACTCGAGTCATTACAAATCGGAAATTCTTAATGAAATATAAAGTTTATGCAGGATGAATCATACGAACAGGAGACCTGAGCATCATACCGAGAAGGTGGCGCCACAAGCAACAGTCTGAGAGTATCTAAGGCACGTCCAAACCAGGACCAAGAGAAGGTTTATGCACACCCTCTCCAAACGTGAGGGTACCACAGTCACACACACACACACACACACACACACACACACACACACACACATGCCTTCCATCTCGTAAACTGTTAAACCTCAAAGCTCATTTTCAGGTTCTAGAGTGCTGAGAACTAAGCCCTTTTGTACAGTAGTACAAAAGAGGATATTTTCTCTTTCCACTCAGGTCTATGAGTATAAAGACGTTCCCTCTGTGTAAAAAAAAAAAAAAAAAAAAGAAAGACGCTTCGTATATTCTTTTACAATCCCAGGATGGTGCGCGAGTGGGTATTGTATTCTTACCATAATGAACCGTCTTCTCGCACAATCCCAGGATTTACTGGGAGGAGTTACTGCCGTCTCCCTACACTGACCCTTACACCAGTCTAACGAAGGCCCTCCTCCTCCTCCTCCTCCTCCTCGTACTGGCCAGAGCCACTCCACCCAGCCGGACTCATACCTGCACTGTTTTAGCGTTGCTGTGGTCAAGTGCTGGTGGTTGCTGCAATGAAGTACTGGCTGGGTACTAGGGTGTGTGACCACAAGAGCCAGTCCTGCTGTACCACACAATGTTCTAGAATACATCGGCGGCGCCATTAAGTTGGGCGCCCTGAGTATCGTGGATCCTCACGTCTTGACGCACCTGAAATATGGACCCTCACGCTTGGCGAGGAGGAGGAGGTGGAGGAGGAGGGGGGAATCCTGGCACCTCCTGACCCCCCGGTCTCCCTCCTGACACAGGAGCCCACGAGGCAGGTAGGTACGGGGAGCCATATGCGTCCCTCGTGGCCCCCTCGTGATCGGTCCTCAGCCTCGCAAGTCTGGCCATTGTCGAGACGCTGGACTTCCCGCCTCATCACACAGACTCCAAAAATCTGCGTTGCAGAAGGAGTGTTACGCGTCGGCGCAAGTCTATGGCAGAGAGAGAGTGAGAGAGAGGGCATTTGCCCCTTATGCAAACTCATAACTCGGCCCTCATACATACTCATAATGAGAAGACGTGGCTCTTGTGGTCTCTAATGAGAAAACCCACGACCCTCCTATCACAGGGGGACCAGTCCTATCCTCCCTCCTGCCTTCCCCTACCCGAGGAAGGAATACGCCTACAGACGCTGGTGGAACTCGTTGCCTGTAGCTGAGAGGACGTTTTACGAGAGGAGAAGCCCTGGTCCCACGGCTGACTGACTTTGCTGGCTGGCTGGCTGGCTGGCCGGCTGTGGGCCCGGCATCTGGGTACGTGCGGTAATAAAGCCTCAAGACTCCAGCGACACCGGCTCAAGGCCGGAGTTACTGCTGCTGCTGCTGCTGCTCTACACACGAACGCTAACCTTACATATTGCGTCTTTACACTGTGGGATATATGGTGGCACCCGTGGCTATATTACGTAGCCAGGAGCATGGAAATCGCTGGATTCATACCCACACCGAGGCGCCCGTGTGATGCCAATACCTCAGGTCGTGTGATCTGACTTAACAAGCCTCCAGATGCGTGCTCTGAACCCAGCGTGTACTTTTACACTTTTGGGGGATGCTTAAGAATGCTCAGAATCTGCAATGGTTTCAGGGCAGCCAGTATTTCACAGCCAGCAACCGCGGCTAAAGGGGCTGCTACGAGTGTTTTATGACCGAGACGTACGGCTGTAGGACCCCCCTCACCTCTCTCACCAGTGTTGTATGGGTGGTAACAAAGTGCCTCACGCCCAGTTGCTACAAGGCCTCCTACCACGCACAGTAGCCACAGCTACAGGGCCCTTTACCATGCCCGGTAGCCACAGCTACAGGGCCTCTTACCACGCCCGGTAGCCACAGCTACAAAGCCTCTTACCACGCCCGGTAGCCACAGCTACAAAGCCTCTTACCTCGCCCGGTAGTCACAGCTACAGGACCTGGTACCAAAATCTTGGGCCCGTCTGTCTCTCAATATGTAACGTTTCAGACAGAACCCGGTACAAAGTCGTGCCGACAACCACACTGTCGTCTCTCCTCCCACCACACCACCGCCACACTCTGGTACACTGTGTCTCACTCAGGAGCTTGGCTTAACTCCCGCCGCGGGTCGTGTCCTTCACACACACACACACACACACGCCTCCCGGGTTAACCCGCCTTCCTTCAATCATTCACAGAACCTTTATTCCGGGTCACTCGCGTCACTACCCCAGCAGATCTTCAATATTCACCCGTCGTGTCGTCTGCCCTCGCCGGGAACCTCCCTCAGTACCTCCTGCTGTATCGCCTCTACTCGACACGCCTCCGACTGTGCACTGTCATGCACGTCTATCAAATACGTACACATGAGGTCCATCGCTGTATACTATTCCATCTTCTGAGTCTCAAGACACGCCAAAAAGGACTATACCCCCTGTTGTCTGACCCCAACACAGACACACACGCCATACATGAATTCAGCAAGTTGTATGACGGTAGAGGAGAATGTTTAAGAGATGGGGTCCCACGAGCGTCTTAAGAACTCCCCCCTCCTCCCATCCCAGTACCATACAAGTATATAACTGCAAACTGCCAATTACGATCGTGCAGTTTCTCCTTCAACACCACCACGACCTCTGCACTCGACCGCTCACCCTCCACCCCTGTCCCATGCTTCCCGAAAACAAAACAATGAATGCGCCACCACCCTCACCAGGTCCTCACCCACCACCAACATTCGCCAACACCGACGATCGCAAGTCTCTCCTTTACGTAACCTCACCCCCCACCACCACCACCACTACCATCAGCAGCCACACTTTCCCATGAGTGTCTCCCTGGCCGCCCTAGTAACGCGTACCTCACGCAGCCACGGCACAACGAACAAATGAATCCTTAATCAAAGCCATTTCATTAACGCTATATATATATATATATATATATATATATATATATATATATATATATATATATATATATATATATATATATACACTAGCCTGAACCAGGCGCCCATTCTATCGATCAACCCCTATGGGGAGATGAACAGCTACGTTGACTGTGAACCGACTGCCGAGCAACTAGGATTCGAACCTATGCCTAAAATCATATCAAAGTACTCGTTAAAGATGGCAACGGTGTGTTGCAACCGCAGCGATCACGCTATAAGTAGGTTAGGTCAACTGGCTTCATCTAGGCTGGGTTTCCTGACCTGGAAATGGGTTCCTGTAGCACAACACACAAATACGAAAAGAAACGCAATCCCAACTCGTAAAAGCTGAGCTAAGCTAAGCTAAGGTGAACCCAGCCTTCCGTAAAAGCTACGTCTGCAGGTGGAACACGGACCTACAGTCTGTCAGGAACCCTTAAACCTGATTTGCGCTGATATTGGCAAAGTATTTTCGCTCACCCTAAGTCTACAATTATGAGACTCCTTCAACGCATATCTCGCACATCTACCGCATAACCCCCTCCCTCGCCTCCCGGAGGGTCAAAGACCCAAGACATATTTCTCGGTAAATGTTGTGTGGTGGAATGCCAGCTTATTTCCAGGCGTGAATGAGAAGTGACCTTAAATGGCGAACGCACCCGCACTGCATAATGTGGCCAGTCATCACTCCCTTCATTAAATTGAAAAGGAGCGACGCAGGGTGCGTGGTTATGATGTGTAACGCACGGGCATCGTGTGTGTGTGTGTGTGTGTGTGTGTATGCACGTTCACCGTCACATACACGGTGATAATAATTCAGGCACTGTAAGGACGATGAGGGGCAGCGCGTGATCACAAAAATGGAATACGCGAAGGCGAATGCAATTTCCCTCGGTGTCAGCATTCCTCAGGTGAGGCTGGTATGAATGAACCCAGCGAGTGAGAACGCCACTCAGTGCGCTACCACCTGTCGATGTTCCACAGCCGAGGAGCCACAGTGCGAGTGGGAAGGGTCCAGCCAGAGGCATTATGGACTCGAGATGGTTATCAGCCACTTAACGCGTCCTCCTCCTAGCGACGACCGCCAACTGGACACCTCCCCCTACCCATGTTCATGTGTCATCAACAGGTCCCCTAGCCTCCGCTTACCCTCAATCCTCGACACTCCCCGCTATACCACTAACTCCAAACTGGTTTTTCTCTCCCCACGTCTGCATCCATCTCGGGGACGATCGGGAAAATAAGAATAATATCTGATCCCACGAAATGGCGTCAAAAAGGGAAAAAAAATATCAAGTCTGTACTAACCACTCCCACCCTGACCAGCCACGCCCACAGGAAAAGGGCCACACGACACACCAGCCACACCCACCGTGACCGGCCACGCCCCCCCCCCCCCCGTACATCAGGAGACGTGACCCCTGCCAGACGTGTCTCCCCGAACCCTTCCATCACCTGCCCTCCACCCACCACACCACGACCCATCCACGACCCTAACCATCGGTACTCATCCCTACCCGACGTCTTGCGACTCACTCTCGTCAACGCATCACTTCACCCACGTCAAAATGCTTGCCTCGTCTTCACCTTCCCAAATTCAACGCTACGATGCCATACGCGTATTACATGCCATACGCAAATTCTAGGCACCTTAAAAAAGAGGCTGTGTCATCAGGGGAACGGACACGTCATACAGTATTTCACTCCATAGGAGTTCATCGTTTCCTTCCTTCTAGAAGTAGCGCAACCTTGGAACTGCATTTGCTCCAAGTAAAGAGGTCCTGGAGCAATTATTTTCTATTATATATATATATATATATATATATATATATATATATATATATATATATATATATATATATATATATATATATATATATATTCCTGTATACCTGTAGAGGGGGACAACACCTCACTATACTTACAATCTGAATCAGAATTCCAGATCAGTAACT
Organism: Panulirus ornatus; assembly: GCF_036320965.1. Taxonomy (NCBI): domain Eukaryota; kingdom Metazoa; phylum Arthropoda; class Malacostraca; order Decapoda; family Palinuridae; genus Panulirus; species Panulirus ornatus. The sequence continues at coordinate 10,503,177 of NC_092288.1, read as the reverse complement.
TAATATTGAAATAATTATTTCCATTTCTACATCAACAGAGGTATACTCGATACACAGTGCTGTCTGAAGATGTACCAAGATCATATCAGTGGTATACGTCTCACCTGGGTTATATACTCCAGCAGGGGAACCCGTGCGAGACACACATCGTCCAACACATACCATTAATTACCACACTTAAACCCCCCCACGTCATCCACTGTGTCCACCAGAGACGTATGTAAATCGCACATGATATAAAGCATTCCTGGCGTACCCTAATATCATATAAAGGTTGTGTGTGTGTGTGTGTGTGTGTGTGTGTGTGTGTGTGTGTGTGTGTGTTGTGTGTGTGTGTGTTGTGTGTGTGTGTGTGTGTGTGTGTGTGTGTGTGTGTGTAATTACCTTACCATAATTTCCTATTTGTAATGGACAGGGGAAGGGAGTTCTACACGCGTGGGGCTCCATCTCTTGCATGTGATTACTATTTTTGTGTTAACGAGACAAGAATGTTTTATACATCCGTGTTGCCCTGTCTTTTCTCTTATGTTTGTATGCACGCACGCGCACACACACACACACACACACACACACACACACACACACACACACACACTCCTCCCCAGCTGATACGAATGTTCCAGCGTTCCTGTCTTACAGCAAAGGTACCGTGCAGTCTTTCAACGTCACCATTATAATAATAATAATAATAATAATAATAATAATAATAATAATAATAATAATAATAAAAACGCACGAAGCCTTAAACACACGGTAAGAATCAGATGGTCTCTTGGTAAATCAACCACACCGAACGCAACCCACGAGACAAATACATTGTTTGCAAGTTTGGGTAGACTGGTCGTCGGTGCGGGGTTGAGCTGGTTCTCCTGAGATGTGTGTGACGGGGCTAACCGGGCCGGAAGGTGGGGTGGGGAATAGTGTGGGTGGAGGGAGAGGGGGGGTGCAGGGTCGTCTGCCTGATGAGGTTATTGGTCCGGGGGAGGTGGTAGGGAGGTAGGGAGTGGGGAGGAGGAGGAGGTGCAGTGGTGGAGAGGGGGTCATCTGCCTGAGTCATCTCCCTCCCTCCCTCCCTCTTGGCTGTGCCTCCCACGGTACACGCCAGAGTCAATCTGCTTTCGCACGGCCTCTTGTGTTCCTCTCTCCTCGCGCGGGTTCCCTGTGGCTCTTGAGTCGTACTGGTTTACTGCTCTGGGCACTGGAAGGCTGGCTATACGCTCTCTCTCTCTCTCTCTCTCTCTCTCTCTCTCTCTCTCTCTCTCTCTCTCTCTCTCTCGGGTTGCGTTATTCACAGCCTGAACTTATTATCAGTCTCCTTTATCACTACTGTGTGTGTGTGTGTGTGTGTGTGTGTGTGTGTGTGTGTGTGTGTGTGACCCTCCCACTGTATGGGGGAAGGAGTTTTACACACACACACACACGGGGCCACATCATGGTCTTGAACTTTCTCTCCCATCATTCAACTTTTTTCATCGGTGAATGCTGTTTACATTCACAATTTCACCTTCCAGTTTATACGATTCATCCACCACCGCTTTCTGACGGGTTACCTGGTGACTCAGGGGAGTGTGGTAGGGGCCCTCCACCACCACACAGGTTGTCTGGTGAGTCATGAGGATAGATGGGGGCTCGGGGACCCACTAGACGAAGGTTATCGAACGACGAGTGGGTCAATAGTGAGGGAGGACCAGCGGGGAGAAGCTACAGTGCTTGGGTGGTCGCCCCCCCCCCCCCCCCCCTTACACAACCACTTCGATGATAATAATAAAAATAATAATAACAATAATAATAGTAATAATAATAATAATAACAATAATAATAATAATGGTAATAATAATATAATAACAGTAATAATAATAATAATGATAATAATGATAATAATAATAATAATAATAATAATAATAATAATAATAATAATAATAATAACAATAATAATACAAGACCTGTGCTAACAGTACAATACGTTCTCACGGATGTAGCCCTGTGACCACACTCCGTGAACGTGACGTCAAGTTAATGCGTCCGAGAGCGGGAAGGTACCAAGAAATCCAAATGAATCCGTGGCAATCATTAACCAAGGAATTCTACATTGAACTGTAGCCGCCCAAGGTGAGGAGGTGAGAGTGCTCGTGAAGAAGACGTCCCCTCCTACAGCAGTACGAGCCTGGGGATGTTGGCCAGGTCTCGGTGGGAGGAGGAGGAGGAGGAGGGTGGAAGTCTCCTACCGTGACATGGGTGACACACGAGCCCAGCTGCCGTCCACGGTTGGCTACCGGAGTGGAGTAACAACTGGCTTAGGCCGAGCCCTTGTAGGTGTTGGTGGGCGTGGGGCAAGGCGTGGTAGATGTGGGCGGGCCTGGAGAAGGGCCAAGCAGGTGTGGGGGCGGACACGGAACAGCAGGGGGTGGGAGGACCGGAGGTACGGCGCGTCGGGAGTGACTGGGCACAGGGCAGAGTGTGGCAGGCGTGGGCGTAGCAGGGGAGGGAGGCAGGGCGGGGCATGGTCAAGCCCAGGGCAGGGCAGGGTGGACCAGGAGAGGCAGGGCGTGGCGGGTGTCGGATGGGCCAAGGGATAGGCAGGGCGTGGCGGGTGTCGGATGGGCCAAGGGATAGGCAGGGCGTGGCAGGCGTGGGCGGACCCGAGGCAGGGCGTGGCCATCATAATGGCGATCATCTACCAACATCACACCATCGGTGTCTAGGGACCATTAGCGGCAGCCAGACCTGCCTCACTGATCATATATCCGACACTTGTTAACCTCATTACACCTTCCTTCCTCACACCTCCCTCCCTCCTGCACACCTCCGGGTATTAGTTAATTACATCGCGAGGTAAGGGCGTCGTCACCTGAACACCTGCATCACCACCGTCTTAAACATCCCCGCCTGACCCACCTCTCTCTCTCTCTCTCTAGCCTCGTCCATCTAGCCCAACCAGGGCCGCGAGATAAGACAGAAAGGTAATTCCTCTTCCCTCCTACGTAACGCCCATGTAAGCCGTAAAAGGTAATTCCTCTCTCTCCTATGTAAATACTGTGTTCATCTGATTATCAACACGAGGTGAACATGACGTCGGAATCTTATACAATAACATCGTAAGCCAACCCAGCCCATCCAGGGGGTTAGTTAATGCCACGAGATGAGGCGGAGTCTGCGATAGGGGCGACCCGTTGTGTGTTGCTCCCTGGGGCGGACTGTGGCTGCCTTCCACCCTCCCTACGAACGGCCACTCTGGCCTCCTGCGATGGCTCTAACTACAGCGTACCCTCGTTAACCTTACCCCCCTTGACCACTAGGGGAGGGATGAGGGACAGGACCACCTTCCTCAAGCTCGTACCATAATCACTACGATAACCACTGCTGTCTAACAGAATATATATATATATATATATATATATATATATATATATATATATATATATATATATATATATATATATATATACATATATAGCGTTATTGGGACGGCTTTCTTTGGGGCCTCAGCTGTTCGTGCCGTCTCAGTTAACATAAAACAAAAAAATTAGAACATATAGGCAAGCACTCGAATCACGTTAACTTCACAAGAGGAAAACAGCCCGATGCGTTTCGCTGAGGTTATCATCAACTGAAACAAGACAGCTTCGAACCCTCATCAGTTAACACCACGGCTTCACTCACACACATGCCACCTGATGATACAATGGTTGAATCACATCAGTTCGAAACGCCTATGTATTCTTGATGCTTCGGGAGGAAAAGATGTTCGAAACGCTGACTTTATGTTGAAGCTTCGGGGAGGAAAAACACATGAAGGAATTATATAATATATATATATATATATATATATATATATATATATATATATATATATATATATATATATATATATATCCCTGGGGATAGGGGAGAAAGAATACTTCCCACGTATTCCCTGCGTGTCGTAGAAGGCGACTAAAAGGGGAGGGAGCGGGGGGCTGGAAATCCTCCCCTCTCTTTTTTTTTTAATTTTCCAAAAGAGGGAACAGAAAAGGGACCCAGGTGAGGATATTCCCTCAAGGGCCCAGTCCTCTGTTCTCAACGCTACCTCGCTAATGCGGGAAATGGCGAATAGTATGAAAGAAAGAAAAGATATATATATATATATATATATATATATATATATATATATATATATATATATATATATATATCCGACCAATTGGCACTATCACACACTAGTGACGACGAATGTTCAAAAAACAACTTCATTATGTCGACCAACAACAACAAGAACAACCACAGCAGCAGCGGGTTAATCCGAGGCGGCCGCGGGAGGACACAGACCTTGACACAGCCAACCCAGAATAACATGGCAGATGCCACTGTCCATAAATCATGACAGCTTTATCGACTGGCTCGACCCAGAAGCTACGACCCTACTGACAGGGGGGGGTGTCATCTGAGCAGGAGGAGCCGTAGGATGCGGTCAGCAGTGGGAGGAGGCCACCAGGGGCTGAACACCGCAATCTCGACCCGTTCTAAAGAATAGAAAAAGAAATTAAGCGGTGGATTGTGAGCACACAGTAGGATCACAAACGGAAAGTCATCGGCGCCTTGAAGAGCATCATTGCGAGGGAGGGGAAGAGAGAGAGGGGGGTTTGTTCTCGTTCTGACGGTCCGTGAAATCCAGCCTGTCATCTTTTTGTGGAGAGGCAACTGTTGCTCCGCTGTTTTCGCAACGAGTAAGAGCGGCGACATACGTCGTTCACTCCGAGGTCTTCGACACAGCTCTTGTGGGAATATTGAGGGGTGCTCGTCTCTCTCTGCTCCGTATTCTGTACTGCCTTTCTATCAGAGGGTCAGACGACGAGAACCACACACACACACACACACACACACACAAACTTGCTGGGATTACGGGAGAGTCTAGCCTTTCTGTCGTTTTCTCTTTACCAGTAATAATGGTGTCATCACAAAAGGAATCACAGGACACTGTCAACCATGGCACGACCCCCTCATGACAACGTCAACACAGGCACGACCCCTCATGACAACGTCAACACAGGCACGACCCCTCATGACAACGTCAACACAGGCACGACCCCCTCATGACAACGTCAACACAGGCACGACCCCTCATGACAACGTCAACACAGGCACGACCCCCTCATGACAACGTCAACACAGGCACGACCCACATGACACTGTCAACAACGGCGGGACCCACAAGACAAATGTCAACACTGGCGCAAGCCACATGACAATGTCAACACTGGCACGCCCTAAAGACTGGGGTGGGTGTGTGTGTGGGGTGGAGGGGGGTTAAAAGACTGGAGGCGTGTCATTGAAAACAGGAGGAGGAGGAGGAGGTCTGGCGTGTAGAGCGGAGGGTGGGTGATGTCACAAGACACTATCAACTACCTAACTGGAGCCCCAGCGGGCGGCTGGGGGGGTCACGACCCCGGTCACATGCACCCTGGACGACTAAACTCTTCCTACACGCGTTTGCTCGAAGTGAATAACCCACAGCGATGAGGGTCAAAGAACAATAGAGAAAGTGTGCCTTACGATGACTCTGGCCTCCCCACCAGAACCACCAAAATCCTCAACTTCACTATACCTCGTACTGAACTGTGGAGTCTCTATACCTGACCTCCTAGTGCTTTCTATATTCCCACCTCGGGTGTATCACCAGCGCTCCAGAACGTAGTCTGTATAACACACACACAAAAAAAATGTTATCCACACTGTTGTATACGTATGATGGTGCGTGTTCTGAGAATTGTGGACGACGATCAAGACGTGTCTGTATCCTTCCCACCTTCAGGTAAAACACGTCTTTGGTACGACTACATACATACGTTTAAGTCTTGTCGTGGTACCGTTAACACAGGACGGTATCAAGCATGTTCATCTTACCCTTGTATGTCTCGCTGATACTCATCTTTACCTCTGACACGATAACGACATTCGAAATATTCGCAGCCCACCTCACACACACACACACACACACACACACACACACACACACACACACACACCATCAAAATCAGAAAATAAACAGGTCTATCCTGATGAATAATATACCTGAACTTCACAGTTAATAAAAAAAAACCAAAGAACATTACAAACCAATGACTGTTTCAAATATTGAAAGTTTTTAAGGTTAATATCGTTGATATTCTGAGGATGACGGATGAGAGTCCTCCTCTTCAATCTAGCATCACTAAATGTCTATATATATATATATCTTCGTCTGCTCTCACAACTGTCTTCCTGGGGTTCGGTAAGTCGCAAATCCTAACCGTAATACAGTCAGCTTAAGCATTCAGGTGGTCGTACAACCCCAATATATATACATATATATATATATATATATATATATATATATATATATATATATATACATATATATATATCGTCCCCCTGAATGTATCTTGCACCTCAGGCTATCCCGGCCCACATTACCAAGTTATAAACTGTTCGTGGAATCCCCTGCCATAATGTTATAGAAGAGAGCGCCCTTGACCTTCACCCATGTGTGTCCAGGAGGCAGCATTGCCTTGCTCTAAATACCAGGGAAAGGTCACTTACCTTACTCTACCTTACATTACCCAACCTTCCCTTAGGTCATCCCACCTCAACTCACCTTCCCTTGCCTTAGAACCTGGACACTATCCCCTCTACAGCCTACAGCTCACTCTGCGATCGAGTTCATTGGCGATGAGGGGGAGGGACTGGCTGGCCTAAGGCTTACCAGGCTGTTGGTGGCTGCAGGTCTGCAGTGACTGTACGTTCTGCAACCAGGATGCGTCTTGTGTACCTTGAAAGGGCGGGCGTCCGATTCAAATTTCCAGAAATCAAGGCTTTTTCTCCGGGGTTCATTATACATGCTGGTAGCACTCTGAACAGACGTGGTCCCCAGACACTTAGACAGTTTTCCTAAAAGATTTCAGCACACCTTAGGCCATCTTGCATGGCCGGGTTCTTCATTAATTAAAGTCTCAACCTTGGCACGATCCTTGTGTGTGTGTGTAAAAAAAAAACACCCCCTCGTGCCATCAATACGTCGTCGTCCGAGGTATTTCCTACAGCATCTAAGTCTTTCACTGACTACAACATACACCTATGCAGTCCGTCAATCCAAAATATCGAATGAGGGTTCACATGCCAGAGACACACGGCTCTCATATCTCCGCACGTACGTGTGCATTATGGAGAACTTCCCACGTTTAAGATTCAGCCGGTCCAGATGCAAAGGTTCAGTGTGGCGGCCTCTCTCTCCCGGCGAATAGGATGCGACACTGCGAGTCGATGCGACCGGCGAAGAAGAACCTTTGGACGTAACGTTTTCTAGGTCAGTTCGATGTCTCGGTCGGTGTGTGTGTGTGTGTGTGGGAGGCGGCGAGGTTATTTGACAACGGGGTAGACACGTGCCCCCGAACACATGTATCAAGCACTGTCTGCCCTTAATTTAAGGACTAACTTTGGGCCTTCATCAGTACAGCCCCAACTTTTCTGAATTCGCATGACGCGTGGTATTCCTAATACACACACACACACACACACACACACACGTGAAGAGGTACATGCACAATCACCACTGGAAAGAGAAAATAAGAACAGTGAGTACTTTCGTTTATTACAACCTCAGGCAGAGGATGTAATAAACGAAAGTACTCACTGTTCTTATTTTCTCTTTCCAGTGGTGATTGTGCGCACACACACACACACACACACACACACACACACACACACACACATATATATATATATATATACATATATATATATATATATATATATATATATATATATATATATATATATATATAGGATGTCTGTGAGACCGTAACACAGATTGGATGTTTATGAGACCGTAACACAGGACAGCAAACCCATTTCTGATTAAAGATGTTCCTCGCTTAACACACATCTACCATTATTCTTATATAACAAATTCTTTTATTCCATGAACGACGTGATAAAAATTTCATTCAAAAATTATATTTTCGCCGCACAATCTGACAAACGGTAGATTTTCTTCCATAAAAAAAGAAAAGGCAATCAGAAAATAAAATCTAAATTCTGTTGCTTTCATTTTAGTTGCAAATTAATGCTATAGAGAAATTTTATATGTAAATAAAATACGAAAATGAAATTTATTTAACATTCCAATTCAGGTTCATGAGAGGAATATATATATATATATATATATATATATATATATATATATATATATATATATATATATATATATACTCCCGAGACCCCTTCTTCAGGGGTTTCTTACAACGTCAAGGCTGCGCTACAATCAGTAGTAGGGAAAGGACAGACTCCTTTGGAGTGATAAGTCCTTCAATGAGACTGTACTGCTCTCCGTTTATCTGAGGTTGATACAGCCTCGTCGACGGCAATCTCTCGCTCGCAATGTAGCCACTTGCAAATGCAGCCAACTCGCGGTAGGTAACAAATACACACGTAATTCCCTTCAATGGGTCTCCCACAACACTTAGCCAGCCAGACACGTCCACTGGGCAGAACCACTGGTCAGATACCGTTGTGGTCTTGTGTGTGTGTGTGTGTGTGTGTGTGTGTGTGTGTGTGTGTGTGTGTGACGCACGTCACCGAGATGGAAAGTGGACTTCTCGTCTACGGCGTTTCGAATAGATCTGTTGGCCCAGACCTGATCATGGTTTCCACATGTCAAATACCATGCTAATACTTGTATCTTTAAGACAAAAAAATCTCTAACGAGTGTTGGTTAAGGAATCAACCTTTCTTTCTTTCTCTTTTTTTTCTTTGTATCATGTTCTCGCAGACCAGCGTGACACGATAACCCATGAGTCTGACGGATAAATCCCTCAATCATTACTGCGTGCACGGCGGTATGTTACCTGTGGTCGCAGACCACCATGTTACAACCCTCTCTGGCTGAGCTTAGAGGGGTACGCTCTGAGGTACGCAGCACGAGGAGCGAGGTTCAGAGACGGCCCAAGGGGGAAGGGGATAATCAAACTGCTTGTGGGCTGCAGGTTTCTGAAACTCAAGAGAGAGAGAGAGAGAGAGAGAGAGAGAGAGAGAGAGAGAGAGAGAGAGAGAGAGAGAGAGAGAGAGAGAGATCAGTGAATTGAGGAATCCCTTTTCAGAACCATTATTGGTAGGTAGCTGGGCCAGTCTGCGTACACGCCAGAGCTACGATAGTCCAGTGATCAGACAAATATGAAACTAAGTAACGTGCGAGTCGCATACAACGCCCGACTCGAACTGTAACCACAACACTTGTGATTTCGTGAGACGAAAACAAAATGATGGATGGCGCGTCTTCTCAAAGCTGATGAGACGTGTGAGGTATGTGTCTAGATCTTTTTCCACCACTCTTAAGTCACACGCGACCACCTTCCAGATGAAGAGATCCGCAAACTCGACTTCGGTCGTCATACTGTTCACAAGGGAAACACAACAATGAACCACTCTTCCCTGTACCAGTAACGAACGCCCGCCAACGCCTTACACACTCCCACCGCCCCAACACCCACCCCTTACCCCCTAACCAACCGATATTGCCAAACTCTTCCGCTCAGATCGCTTTACTTGGTTTTTGTTAAAAAAATGGCGACAAACGGACGAACAGACACAGGCGAGGCAATGACACGGTGCCTTCGAGACAAAGAAGAGCTTAAGCCAAAGAAAGAAAAAACGTTCATACGCATGTGCGAGAGAGGGAAAAAAAACACAAATTGGCAAGACCAGCGGCTCACAGGCAAAACCGTCCAGCAGATAATGCAATACTAAATGCATTTAGTAAATGACACGTACAAAAAAAAAAAAAATTACCCCCACAGTCAAAAATGAACCCGTGAGTGCATGTCTTACATCAAGATTTCTCTGTAAATAATAATCAGCATTTAATACCATGAAACTGACTCGGGAACACAATACGATATTTCATTACGAGATGGCAGCAGGCGTGTGTGTAGCGAGAGGAGAGAGAGAGAGAGAGAGAGAGAGAGAGAGAGAGAGAGAGAGAGAGAGAGAGAGAGAGAGAGAGAGATCCGTGCCACACAGTACCGTACCGACACCGCCTCCCACTCATCGACCCAGTGAGACTGGCCAGTAGTTTGAACTTACTTACTTACTTACCGCCTCCCCCACCGACCACCGACCCCCTTGCTAAACCTACAACTATCCCTGACATCAATTACCAACCATGTGACTACTGACCACTCACGAGGCTCGGGGGCCGCACGAACCTCGTTATCCGGGTCACGAACCCTTCACGCGACACATGCAAGTGTCCCGACCAACTCACTTCTCCGACACCTGTTTCAACAGTTTTTTTTTTTTTTTTTTGCGGCGCCTCTCAATTCCGTCGCGGCCGCACGCCATACCTGCACATGTGAGAGCAGCTCGACCTACTCCTTCTGTACAAAATGATTCAACTGTTCAGCATCCAAGTGCTTTATATATATATATAAATATATATATATATATATATATATATATATATATATATATATATATATATATATATATATATATATATATACATATATATTCCTATGAGTCCACGGGGAAAATGAAACATGATAAGTTCCCAAGTGCACTTTCGTGTAATAATCACATCATCAGGGGAGACACAAGAGAGAAATACAAGTCAGTTGATATACTTGATCGCCGTTTCCCGCGTTTGCGACCTAGCGTCGCGAACATACGAAATAAAGCCACATCCGCCCGCTTCCATCCATCCACTAGCTGTCATGCGTAATATATATATATATATATATATATATATATATATATATATATATATATATATATATATATATACATTATTCGCAGACACAATTTGCTGAATTTATTAAACGATGATAAACTGCCAATCCTTAAACCAGTGAGACATATCCTTTGACACTACTTATCCTGGCAACATGCACTGCTCACGAGGCGGCTGAGTAAGAATCAAGGACGTACATAATTTCCGGCAGCACAGAGCAAGACAACAGCGTTCCGTCAGCGTCACATGACCCCACTCCCTCAGCCACGGGGGGAGTGTGTGGGGGTGAGGTGAGGGATGGAAATCCCATGTTCAGAGGCAGTATTTCACCACAGGTTACTGGTCTTGCCTACCCCCTTAACCTCACACATTTCACTGGTGTTATCCAGGCAAATTACCGCTTCTAAAATAACGTGACTACCGCCTAGCCATCAACAAAGGCTTGGAGCGCTAGCAAGTAGCACACGCGTGCGCTGGCCGGTTCGCTGAGGGAGATATAGCCTGGGTAGGGGAGAGAGAGAGAGAGAGAGAGAGAGAGAGAGAGAGAGAGAGAGAGAGAGAGAGAGAGAGAGAGAGAGAGAGAGAGAGTCAGCTTGGAACTAAATTGTTTGTGTCTACTTACAAGACGTACTTCCATGGCTCGCACGGCAAGCTATGGCAGACTACAAGCTTAGGGTTGTAGGTACTGGTTATTTCAATTCAGGCTACAAGCATAAGATTGTAGGTATTGTGATCTATTCAACTATGTCTGGGGGGGAAAAGGTAGCTTGCTTTGGTAGCTATGTTGTGGGGTACCCCTTCGTGTTTCTACAGCAGTGGGTGAGGTCTGTGGAGTAATGTCTGCAAAGCTCCGGGTATCTGTGGCCTCCCTGTGGCTTCTGTGAGACGCAAGTGTTTTGATCTAGGGAACTGTGGGTGTTAGGTGCGGGTTTGCCACCTTCTATGTTGAGTTGTGGGCGTTGTTTGTGGGGTCGGGGAGCGTGGTCTCTGGGGTGGTGGGGGAGGGTTATGGACGTGGTCTGTGGTGTTTTGGAAGTGGACCACAGTGTTATGGGTGTGGTCTGTGGCGTTGTGTGCGTGGTCTATGGTGGAATGAGCGTGGTTTCCTGCGCTTTGGGCGTGGTGTGGTGTGGGCGTGGTCTCTAACGTTGAGGGCGTGGTCTGGGATGCGCCAGGGGTGGTCTATGGTCGGGCGTGGCCTGGTGTTGGGGGAGGGACTGGCAACTGTGGCAGTGTGGGCGTGGCCTGGAGCTGTGGGAAGAACAGAACACAACACAGGGCAGTGCTCTGCATAAGTAGATGAGCTCCATCTATTCCCCTTTGGCTCCTTATGTGCGGTGGTCTGTGAGCTGTGAGCGTGATGATGTGTTCTGAGGACCTATGAGCACGTTCTGAGAGAGGGGTGGAGTGTGTGGGGTGTGGGTGGTATATGTGTGTGTGAGAGAAGAGGGGACCGCCAGGTGGACGATCACCCATGTGTTCGACGTATGGGCTCCCTTCCAGCCTCTGCCACACAGCCCAACGCCAATATGGCGATGAATAACTAATGGACAGCTAATCAATTTACGTAAATTAAACATGGAATCTACACCTACTGGGTATATATATATATATATATATATATATATATATATATATATATATATATATATATATATATATATATATATATATGAAAAGTGGAAGGAGACATTATCCAATGTTTTCTCTTGTTAGGAAGAAAACGTAATGGCATCACCAGCTGATAGGAAGAAAACGTAGTGGCATCACTAGTTGAAGAAGAGAAAACGTACAGAGACATAAGTAGATGAAGTAAAGAAAACGCAGTGGCATCACTAGCTGAAGAAGGAAAACGGAGAGACATGAGTAGCTGAAGTATAAAGATAACGTAGAGACATCACGAGATGAAGTCAAGAAAAAAACGTAGTGGCATGACTGCTGAGCAAAGGAAAAACGGGAAAACGGTGAGTTGCCTCTTACCTCACATATCGCGCACCGGTCTCACTCACTCATTAGCCGCCACACATATCCCGGTCGTGCCTGCAACAGTCACCAGACACACATCAGAAAAAAAAAGGAGAACATAATGATATAAACGAATAACTACAAAACTCATTCCACAATGTTTACACACTTGGCCAGGCCAGTATTCTACACGTCGAGTGTTAGTCTGTTATTCTCTAACTCATATCCCTGCTGATGGGATGCTATTACATATCCCTGTACATGGGATGTCATGCACGAGTCCCCTACATAGCATAAGTCCTATACAATCCCTAATACATTAGAGCCAATCAGACTGCGAACTCTATAACGCTACGGAATACCATTGGTCGACGAACACGGGGGGAACAGTGTGTTGGACACACACCAGAAAAACGATTTCACAAGAGCATTAATAACATCCTAGAAAATAATAAGTATCTGGAATATCTAATACTAAGTATCTGGACTATCTAATCCTACACATGCCTATAGAGTCAGTGACAATCACAAATGACGTATGGTGGTGGAATGCCACTATAGACGAAGAAACCCCTCTTGCATATATCTCATAAATAAAAGACTAATTGTTGACCAGACTTGAGAGGCTTTACCTATATTTCTTGACGTATGAATATGCGTGATCGGATCTTCATCAAAGTACACCATGAAACACGAAGCAATCCTTCAGGTACCTCCACACACACACACACACACACACACACACACACACACTCGGGTCACCACAATGAACGAGGACACGTCGGGGGGCCCATCCATCCCTTCCTCAAGACGTGGCCCTCCAGGATGATGTGGTATTTACCATCTCGCGTGACTTTTGGTGACATTTTGCAAGATCAATACAGGCGGAGTGGTGCACATCCGCTCTCTCTCTCTCTCTCTCTCTCTCTCTCTCTCTCTCTCTCTCTCTCTCTCTCTCTCTCTCTCTCGCTCTCTCTCTCTCTCTCTCTCTCCCTCTCTCTCACCAGCTTCCAGACGCTAGCGGCCACGACCAGACGGACGGATGGACGGACGGACAGGCGGGAGAGAGTGACAGAGGACATATGGGAGGAGGGGGGGGATGCCTGACAGTAACAGGCACAGACGGGAAAGAGTAATGGACACACACACACACACACACACACACACACACACACACACACACACACGAGACAGATGGGGAGCGCCACAAGTGCAGAACTCATACCCCGTCCTGTGCAAAGAAGTAATTACACAGTGCAGAGAGAGAGAGAGAGAGAGAGAGAGAGAGAGAGAGAGAGAGAGAGAGAGAGAGAGAGAGAGAGAGAGAGAGAGAGGCCCCCAACCCCCTTGTCCGGCTCACTAAGCTCTGCAATTCAACCGACCACCACCTCAAGCGAAACGAACATTGCGACAGAGAAAATCACACTGTCAACATCAGTGTAATACACGAACATCATGGTGTGTGTGTGTGTGTGTGTGAGAGAGAGAGAGAGAGAGAGAGAGAGAGAGAGAGAGAGAGAGAGAGAGAGAGAGAGAGAGAGAGAGAGACTGGCCAGGAAGAAGGGCAGGTGTGGCGGGGTTTGGCCTTCTGTAGCAGCGTGCTAACCTTTCCTCGTGCGTGCCACACCCCCCCCTTCCCTCCACGTGCACGTGTGCACTACTCACCCACTGTCCGCCCGCCTCTCATTAGCAGTTTCCTTTCCTCCCTCCTCACCCACCATCATACCTTCACCCTCCACTCTTACCAAAATATAAACTTTCCTTCACACACACAAAAAAAATAAACCATCAGTAATAGGCAACATGTAACAGCTATCATGATAAACACACGAATCATCACCTAATCAAATACCTCATACCAGGTGTCGAACCACACCTCGACAGGTTCGGCCCAGAGTCGACTGATTCGACCCATGAGTCGAGAGATTCGACCCTTTCTTGGGACAGCACACCACCCTAAACACACGGTAATCTCTTGATTTCTTACATAGACGTGGACTTCGAAGGCAAGTCTCCACCCAAGACACAGCTCAGTGTTACCGAGTGACGAAAGTGGAGCATAATTGTCTCCTGATCAATTAGGCTGTGTGAGGCCGCGTCCAAGCACAGGGAGGGAACGTATGCAACACACTAATAACACATTCCAGCCAGGTTAACGTTACGCTGAGGCAAGTGTGGAGTATACTGTGAGGCCAGGGTGTGGGGCGCTAACCTTCCCCTAACACACCCACACACAAAGGTGTCAAACATCTCGCATCTCACATCAACATCCCTGTATCTATCATCTGACACACCCTCCTTATAATCTGCCAATATATACATTTCTTATCTATATTTCTTTTTTTCCTCCTCCATACCAATAACTGAGAGCAACCAAGTCATGTACATATATACTACAGTAATCCCTATGAGTCCACGGGGAAAATGAAACACGATGAGTTCCCAAGCGCACTTTCGTGTAATAATCACATCCTCAGGGGAGACACAAGAGAGAAATATAACAGTCAGTTGATATACAACGAAGAGACGTAGCTAGGACGCCATTTGGTAAATATATATATATATATATATATATATATATATATATATATATATATATATATATATATATATATATAATCTAGACTTCTGTTTCTTTAAAAAAAAAAAAAAAGACGCGAACTAGATCAACTCTGCTGGGGTAAAAATCCACCACAGCCAAAATCACTTCCTACACGCCTGACGTGAATACAATTATCATAGTTCTCATGTAACACATACGGTCGAGGCTACGAGCCATAGCCAGGTAGCCGGGCCAGACGTAACAAGCAAGGGCCGTCCGTGTGCGTGCTGCCGCTGGTGAGGCAAATGAAAATTCATTTTCTTGTATTCCCTGGTAATGCCAGGCAACGTCTTAAGGGAGTCACGCCATATCTAACTAACCCTCCCTCCCCTGAAAATCAATTCACCACAGCAGTCGTCATTAAACTGTTCAAACTAGATTAAAAGACAAATTAATTCTTATAACTGCAATGTAACCACGAATTGTGAGTGTATTATAATTATCATTATCATTATCATCATTATTATTATTATTATTATTATTATTATTATTATTATTATTACTATTATTATTATTATTATTATTATTATTATTATTATTACTATTATTATTATTATCATCATTATTATTATTATTATTATTATTATTATTATTATCATTATTATTATTATTATTATTATTATTATTATCATTATTATTATTATTATTATCATTATTATTATTATTATTATTATTATTATTATTATCAATCATTATTATTATTATTATTATTATTATTATTATTATTATTATTATTATTATTATCAGTATCATTATCAATATCATTATCATTATTATTATCATTATCATTATTATCATTATCATTATCAATATCATTATCATTATTATCATCATTATCATCATTGTCATTATGACACCACTGTGAACTACTGCAATATATTGCAGATCGGGAATGCAAGCGGATGCGGCCTTTCTTCGTCTGTACCTGGAGCTCCCTCGCTAACGCAGGAAACGGCGACCAGACAAAACCTATCATATACACGTACGTGTGTGTGTGTGTGTGTGTGTGTCATAATAGTTCACCGTTTCCCGCTTAACGAGATAGCATCAGGAACACACGAACAATGCCCACATTTGCTTACATCCGCCAATAGCAACTGACTCACCTCCACACACACACACACACACACACACACACACACACACACACACACAAACACACACACATCCCCCAAGCATACCTGAAGAACCGATCCCTCCCTCCACGACCCCTCACGTTTTTACCCTCCCTCACCACCCTCCATCCATAAACAAATGAAACAGCCATGATGCAGATCCACCATCACCTAGAACCAGTCCCGCTCCTTCTCTCTCTCTCTCTCTCTCTCTCTCTCTCTCTCTCTCTCTCTCTCTCTCTCTCTCTCTCTCTCTCTCAGCACTGCTCAAAATAATTCTCCGGAGCAAAGCACCCGGACTTACGCATCCTGTACCTCTTCCTCTCTCTCTAGCCACATTGCTCCTCCCTAACCTGATGTTCTGAGCGTGCCACCCATCCTCTCGACCACCAACCTCCCATGCAACATATACCGGGCCATGCTCACCCGACGTTCACCTCTGTACTTCCAGCATTCGCTTATGTCAACCCTTATCTTTGTAGAAGGGTACGACACAACCATTCCGTCAATCCATTAGGCAGACATCCAATGAATGTTTATGTAGATCATAGGGTATCCTAATCTTACTAGAAACACCCGTGTAATAACTGATCAAAGTGCATTTACCACTTAACCTTCGCTTATTGCAGTAAACAGTGATATCAAACACAAAACAGTGAAGTATGCAAAGATGATCCGGGTTGACGCAACATCGAATGTTATTTACAGGACGGGGCGCTGTGTCGGGGGCGTTGGAAGGGGGTACTGGGGCCGGGTGCTGGAAGGAGAGCTGGACGGGGCGCTGGGTCGGGGGCGTTGGAAGGGGGTACTGGAGCCGGGTGCTGGAAGGAAAGCTGGACGGGGCGCTGGGCGGGGGCGTTGGAAGAGGGTGCTTGGGCCGGGTGCTGGAAGGAGAGCTGGGCGGGGCGCTTGTTGATGGGGGTGCTGAACGGGGTGCTGGATAGGAGGTTTGGCGGGGCCAGAGGACGGGGGTATTAGTGGAGCACTGGACGGCTCATTAGGCAGGGCGCTGGACGGCGCGCTAGGCAAGGTGCTGGACGGAGCACTAAAACGAGGCACTGGGTCGCGTGACCCCCTGCCATCACAAGTGACTCATCAGTCAAGGCAACAGGTTTAAACCCGGGCATACCTACCGACTCTGACCCAGGAATACCAGAGCCCACTTACATTCCTGAAGGCAGATGAAAAAACGAAAAATAAAACGAAAGCCGAGCCTGAGGGTGAGAGTTCTATCTGCCACCTGTGATGACTGGGAATATATTGTGGAGGGAAGGACGTGGTGGTGTGCCAGTCTTCCATCAGATCCTTCCCGTATGTATCAACTTGATCGCCGACCCCGCCACGACGAACGCGACCATCGTGGTGGGAGGTGGGTGTCCCTCACGCGTGGTGAGGGCGACATAAAGGTGACACGTAACGACCCTGTTAGCGGCGCCCTCCCGTCACCAAGACCTGACCCTAAACCAGGCCATAATGACCTATAATGACCATCGTCGGGCCGAGTCTGGTCCATGGGGCCCCCCAATCAAGTCCTCCTACACCACGAAGACCACACCCACCCCACCACGAGCAGCTGGCTGGCTGTGAAGGTAAGGTCGTAAGCACCAATCCTTGGTGACCCTGGCAGCATCCTGCTGCACGGACGCTGGTGGAACCCATGAAGAAAAAACATCAAGGAAATAAAACACTGCTTGAGTCAAGGACGAGAGGCGAGCCTTAGTACTGGGGGTGAGGAGGAGGAGGAGGAGGAGGCCGGGGTTGGTGTCCACACCTCCCCAGCCTTCCTTCCCACCTGGGGATGTGAGTCGGATGCCAGTAGTGGGGGAGGAGGCTTGGACTTGTCTTCACACTTCCCCTGCTTGGAAGATGAGGTGGGTCCTAGTACTGGGGGGGAGGAAGGCCAGAGGGCAGTATCCCCACTCACTCCCCCGGCCTCAATGGTCCGGTATAGACCTCCTGTTTCGTGATCACGGCCATAATTATGCTGAGGGAGGGAGTCGGGCGAGGAGGGTGGAGAGGGGGAGGCTGGCAGATGTAGGTTACTTACACCTGAGTGCCACACACACACACACACACACACACACACATCGCTCATCGGACACAGTTTCAGAGTCTAATCCCTACGGGAAATGGGACCAAGTCCCGAAACTGTACTCAGGTGTAATTGGTCAACACACAGGTGTTTGGGACACGTGTGTGTGTGTGTGTGTGTGTGTGTGTGTGTGTGTGTGTGTGTGTGTGTGTGTGTGTACAAGAAACTAGTATAAATCACATGTATAAAAAGACCTCAGTAACTTCTTCCCCTCCCGGCACCCGGCCAGGACCGCGTCACTTACCCATAACACCCTCCCACCCCCTCCACTTCGTCCTGACCTCTGCCTTAACGAGGTCATCCTCCTACTCCAGAAGCAACTGACTTCCGAGTGGAAGGATCGGACCCCACGTCCGGTGTTTATGGGTGGATCCTACGCTACTACACACACGTGCCATCCTCAGGCACATGTACAGGGACGGCACAGTCTTATCTCTCTCTCTCTCTCTCTCTCTCTCTCTCTCTCTCTCTCTCTCTCTCTCTCTCTCTCTCTCTCTCTATCTATCTATCTATCTATCTATCTATCTATCATTACTAACAGGATCAACCATCCTCGCACCACACGCTGTCCTCAAGCACTTCATTTCGAACCAGTCCACCATCGTCCATGACTCGCACCCACACAGCACCGTCGGGACTGTTGTATACACGATCAGACATACCCATCTCTGCCCTCACGTACAGTGACCTCTTTCTCCGCACCTTCATCCATCAGATTCAATATATTTAAATTCACCACTCAACACCAACCTGTCTCTCCCGCCGGTCAAACTTCATAACTTTATTTCGCTCGTATTCACTCTCGGCTTCTTCCTTTCACGCATTCTCCCAAACTTAAACATCAGCTTGTGGAGTCTCCCACCAAAGCCGTGTCATCTGCAAACAGCAAATGACTCATCCCCACACACACCCCCTCTACCCCCATCCCCAGCATACTGTCGACCAGCCTCTCTCTCTCTCTCTCTCTCTCTCTCTCTCTCTCTCTCTCTCTCTCTCTCTCTCTCTCTCTCCAAGACTCTCACATTTACCACCCACACCACCACCCCAACCATCACAAGCCTATGAAGCAAACTCTAATTCATCCGGAACCACTCACCCTCCTGTATTCCTACTCGCTCACCATGTTCACTGCACTCATTCAAACTGGCGACGTAGCAGCCTCAAATTATAATGAAGTGCCCAAGGCAGGAGCCATGGGTACCAGAGCCTTGCCTTTCACATTTACTAAAGCTCCGTGATACTCGTTCCACTCAGAAGTGACCACACATTTCAAAATTCCGAAAGTCAGCCTTGAAGGCCAACTGAAATCAAGCCATCTTTATATAAAAGTCTCTTGTAAAAGCCAGGCAAAGTATATATATATATATATATATATATATATATATATATATATATATATATATATATATATATATATATATATATATATAGTAAGCGGTAGGGTGTACGAGTGAGTACTGGTGTGTGAAGTAGTACGATACAGGTTAGGTGGCCAGGTGTGGACTGATAGTGCCACTTTAGGTAAGGTCTGCCCCACTTACGGACACCCCCAGCCCAGGTGATGATTTACCTCGTATATAACCAACCAACAGCCATAAGAAGGGGTACCTCTATCCACACTGGAGTGATGAAAGGGGCACCTCTATCCCCACTGGGGTGATGAAAGGGGTACCTCTATCCCCACTGGGGTGATGAAAGGGGTACCTCTATAAACTGGGGTGATGAGAGGGGCGCCTCTATCCACACTGGAGTGATGACCATCACTATCTGCTCTCTGGGCACATCACCGATAACCACACACACACACACACACACACACACACACACACACACACCTCATACTTCATGGAAAGACACCTTCCCCTGACCTGCATCCACATGTGGAAAAAAAAAAAGAGAACAAAATCAAGAAATTAGTCATATTCTCATCCATCAATTCATCAAACTTGTACCCTTATCCACCGTGAGCCGTGGGTGTATTAAGAAGTACGTGGCTCACGCTAACGACACCGCCCCGGTCACGCTAACGACACCTCCGACTCTCTCTCTCTCTCTCTCTCTCTCTCACACACACACACACACACCTACCCACCTAAGGAATACCGGGGATGAGTCACCAAATCATAACGTTCAACACCTGTGAACGATTACCTCCCGAAGATCGATCAAGCTCAAACGATGGTTACGTCCCTTACGCTCTTTCCTCATGATTACCGGTAATCCAAGAAATATCTGTCTTAATTAATTTCTCAAAAAAAAAAAAAGCATTTACTGACCTAAAACTTGTCAATTAGGGAAAAAAATCACACATGATAAAGGTGAGATCCGTCTCTCTCTTACTGAGAGTACTGCGAACCTCAGCTGTTAACCTGTGGTGCAGATGTCACACAAAGCGATGGTAGTGCTCGCTCCAGCATACAGAGGGAAGAATACGACTGCAAATATCTTCCTTTTTGCCCTTGAGAGACAAAATACACCTTGCCTTTGTTGTGATACAATGTGCCAAAGACAGGTATAGCAACAGGGGGAAAAAAAACGACCAACGACACAAGACAGGTATAAAGAGAGGCAAATTCCCGCCTTAAAAACGACCATTACATCAACGTTGTTTACGGGAATTCTGCAGAGAAAGGCGTTGTCGCGGTAACAGCTCTTTAAGTGCGTTAGGACGCCGTACGTTAAATGTGTGGCACGACGACACAACACTTGGGCAACACACGCCACGCAGCCATTCGCATTCGCTGCCACTGTCTGCAACACAACAGCAACATTAATGCGGCAACTTGTCATCCCTTTATCGTCTTACGTGACACGATATCAGGGGGGGAAGGCCATCCTGCAACCCCGTGGGGGGTCCACGGGACTTGCACCATCAGCGGATGTTTGAACCAACCGGGTAGGGTACCAGGGGGCACTTTTCTAACCCATCATCCTCTCAATTCGCTCGACTAAACTCCATTGCTCTCAGCCTCCAGATGCGTTCTTCGAAAACCAACTGGATGGCTGGCAGGGCAAACTTTTGGAGGAACTTATCGAATCGGAGTTTTGAGGACTTTCCAGGAAGGAGGGGATAGAGTGGAGTCGTTGGTGCTTCTGTTTGTAAACGGGGGACCGATCAGTCTTCAGTACCAGCTGACTGGTATGTCCTCCTCCTCCTCCTCCTCCTCAGGACTAAACTGTCATTACCTCTTTGGGCTGTACAGGGGAAGGAGAGTTCTCTATAATCTTACAACATTTTAAACGTATACTGTCATTATAACTTTCCCCATTCACTTCATTCCAATCATCTCTTGTCTTCATATGAAAATGGAACTTCTCTTTACACCTCTATCACGTTCCTCGCTGCTTCTTGTTATGGTTTCTAGATACTCAGTCATGACATCTTTCCAGCATACTGTAGCTTAGGATGACTTATAAAGGGATGTGCACAGTTTGCTCAACATTTCCTGATGTGGTTCCTCAATCTATTTTCCTACGGTGGAGTTCCGGTGATAAGTTACGTACAAAGTCGGCTCCCACTTTCCTCTCACACACACGGATTCCCGCAACCTATTTCCCTGATGAATGACACTCACAATGAGGAGTTCTTTCACTATTCCCCCCTCCCCCCCAAATCCTCATTACGATGTGCCACATCCTCACACACACACAACTACGTTTTACAGCAACCCTGGAGTTTCTCTTGCTTCCCTTGTCAGTAGAATGAGGGTCTCTTCATCATTCCCTAACTCCCTCTATGACCCTGACCCCTCACCGGCAAGCATATTCACGATGAAGTCTCAAGCCCTGGCAAGTCATTGACGCAGATTAGAAACAGCACTGGTCCCAAGACTGAGCCCTGGGGCACGCCACTGGTGAACCCTTGTCCATTTTCTGAGACTCACCTCTGGCATGCGTCATGTGTTCCTTTACCTGATCTCCCAGTCGAAGTAGCCTCACCCATGATCCCTGCCTTAAGATCCAGGTTCTTTGCCAGCTTCGTTTGTGGTAAGGAGTCAAACGCCTTCTGGTGTGTGTGTGTGTGTGTGTGTGTGTGTGTGTGTGTGTGTGTGTGTGTGTGTGTGTGTGTGTGTAGGTTTGTGTGTGCAAAGGAGCCCGTAGACAAGTCTGGCGGGGAGAACATCTAAATATTATCTCAGCTGGCCCTGGCCCAGCTGCCCAGGGAGGTAGTACACCTCAGTGGTATATATCTGCTGGCATTACCCCAGCTGCCCAGGGATACGGTACACCTAAATGGTATAATCATGTCGGCTGGCTTTATCCCAGCTACCCGTGGAAGCAGTTAAATCCCAGTGGTATAAACTGTTTTGCAAGTGACTCTGTAAATTGCTGCCAACCAACCAACCAATACGATGAAAAACTGTTCTGCCTGTTTAACTCTGTACAAAGTACACAGTCTGTTGTACACACAATAAAACCACTGTGTCTGTTCAAAACACCCTCAGGGCTGTCCACCTGTACAACAGACACGTAAATCGTCATCTTAACTCTCCTGACAGACCAAATAAATGTCACAGCAACAGATGGCGCTGTAAATGCCCAAGTATGTATCATTTTGGACGTGTGGTGTCTCTTTAATTACTGAAAAAAAAATAACAAATTTATGAGATGTATTCAATAGATGTTGGTTACTATCTACTGGTATCGTCCATCATGCCTTGCGCAGATGTTTCGCGACACATCTTTACCACAAGGTTGGAGTGACCTTGAACATGACGGTACGAACCCTTGCATACGATGGCCGAGATGGGTCACAGGCCAAGCCATCACAGGGGCAAAGGACGTATACGGTGCTGGTCAAGGGAAGGGGGGTTACAATAAAGGATGAGGGTGCGGAGGCTGGAGGGCGGGAAGGAGGGAGGGAAGGAGGGAGAGAGAGTGGGCCTGGTGTCCAGGAAGACGGTTCCTGCGCGGGAGGGAGGAGGAGGGAGAGAGAGGACTTGCATAATAAGACGGAAGAGACCCTGTGGGGGTGACTCTAGCAGTCGTCAAGTGTTGGCCCCGGGCCATCTGACTTACACCCCTCACTAGTTATAGCCACCTGCTCTACCTCCTGCACCAGCTGCTGCTGCTGCTGCTCACCACACGCCGCGCTACTGCTGCTGTACCACTACCACACACGCTGTGCTGCTGCCGCTACTGCTGGACTAATCACCAAACGCTATGTCGCTGCTGCTGTCCTACCACAACACGCTGGGCTGCTCCTAAGCTACCATCGGACACTAAGATGCTGTGGCTAGCTACTGGCTGCTATTTACCATGCGTGGACTTCGGAGGTCTTCTACCACCTCCCACAGCTGGCAGGGCTTAGGTCCAAAGCTGTTGAATTGTTGGGTCAATGGTCAACCAAGCTGTTGAAAGACACGGCCCGCAGACCAAGTTGACCAAGGCCATGGGCTCTGCCTTCTTCACATCCCATGGTGTTACTGATGGCTACTGGCCAGGATTCTGTTGTTGTTTTTTTGGCCTCAGTTGCAGCTACTTTACTGTGCACTCCTTCCCATCCTGTGGGCTCTTGTTCTTGTGGCATCCTCTTGATATCTGTGGCAACATTCTACGCGGTCTCTCATGCCTATCGTGTTAACAAGAGAGTAATCTTCAGTTGTGGTGTGGGAATCATGCCCTCCAAGACTTTCCAAGAGTAGATAATACCTCCCGACACATCGCTCCAGACGACAGTCTCGGTGATTTCGTCCGTTCCCAGTGGTCCAGTTCCTCTCTGGTGTCAGTGAGGGCCCGTCACCGACCAATGCTCACTTCTTAACCCTTAATCTTCTTCCTGCCCAGACATCACGTTGTCATGCGTTAACGTAGATTATCGAACTTCATAAAGCTAAGTCATTGTACATCTTAGAACTCTCAAAGAAATCGAAGTACGTAGTACGATGTGAATGTTATCGGTCAGGTACTTTTTAAAATGTGGAGATAAAAAGTGACTTTTAAATTCTCCGGGGACGATGAAGAGTCGACATTTTTTTTAATTCTTTGATCTAGAGGTCAGGGTTCCAGGAGTCCCGTCTTGGGTTTGAGTGTAGGAGCACTGTCTTGTGCGGTTGGGTTCCCGCTGTTGACCGACTCTGCGAGACTTTTGCGTCGCACAGCTCGACATCAAACCGTCTTCAGTGGCTGATCCTCCATGCTACTGCCTCTCGAGTCTATGCCACAATATCGTTCCCATCTTGTTCCCATCGCATGTGTGGTGGGGTTGAAATCTCCCTTGAAGGATCACGTTAGAGACGACGTTTCACAAGACGGTCGGAGCAGAACAACTTATATCAGAAGTTCTTTTCGTCTTGCACCTGAAGGATAATTAAAAGATTAGTGCAGTGTAATGTTTATGATTGCTCAGTCATCGCCACTAACACTGCTCCTACATTCACCGACGAGTCTCGGAGCTCAGTTTTAATACGGAGATACTGAACATACGATCCAACTGCTGCTCATGTCTTTCCAAATCATCCTTCCCGTCACATCCGTGGAAGCGGTGATCTAATATGTACAACGCACTGTTCACGTGATCTCTGACACAAGTGTCAGGGGAAAAATTGCAAATGCTGCACTACACTTCACTCGGTCGGTAACCAACATATAAAAGGAATTTTGTCTTGGGTGAGCTAAGGCACTATATGTAGGCAACTATGTAGGCAAATATTATCTCGTTTGTGGTTTGTTGTAAAGGGGTTTATCCTTACCATTTTCTGTTCTGACCCTCATGGAAGATGGGGCCCCTGTTGGGCCCCTGTTGAAACTGGCAGAAGGCAGGCCTTGAGACCCATCACTTTGTACAGGGTAGCAGAGGGTGGTCACCGACATTGCTTCCCCTGCCCGTCCTACTATGTCTTTGTTTGGTCCCGTGTAGGTGTCTGTGTTTGCTCTCTCTCTCTCTCTCTCTCTCTCTCTCTCTCTCTCTCTCTCTCTCTCTCTCTCTCTCTCTCTCTCTCTCTCTCTCTCTCGTCAACTACAGTGGAGACTATCGTGATCGTCTCGAGGTATGTGTGGTGGTATGTGCACTGTCCCTGCCGCCGCTTCGGACGTTACTGGCTTAAGCAACGACGAGTCTCCCCAGGCGATGATCTCTGCTGGTTCCTGGCTCACAGTATCTATGTAGCGTCTGCAGCAGGTGTACTGCCCCACACGCAGGAAGAAATGACGCTGACTAATCTGGGAGGTATCCGATGAAAACTTCCTACGATTTCAGAGGGACCTATTAACTAAATCGGATGGAACAGAACAGATTAGAAAGGGGGGAAAAAAGAAAAAAAGAAAACCATAAACTTGTAACAACCTCCGTGTACCACTAACAAACCCTATGCTCTTGCTGCCGCTGTTATCACAACCACACGCTGTGTTGCCACAGCTATCGTACCACCACCAACAGAGTCTGTGCTGCTCCCGCTGCTGTACCACTGCTACACGCTGTACTAATAGGGCTACTGCTGCTGCTACTCCTGCTGCTGTACCACTGCCACACGTTGTGCTGCTGCTCCTGCCGCGTATGTGGACAGTTTGATAAACACACCAACCACAGACTTTACCACTGCCCCTTGTTTCCCAGCCTCGAACGTAGACGCTGGGAGGAAATAAACAATGGAACTCTTTTTAGATGCGGGCAGAATGCTTCCTGATTGGCGAAGCACCAACACATTGCCTCCACGGGCCGCCCACAGTGGCACCCCAAACATGCACCCGACACGTTCCTCGTGAGGAGGGAGGGCCCTCAGCCTCTATGAGGCGGGGAGATGTACGCTCTCTGTCGTTGGACGGAAACGAGTCGCGGACCACGATGATGGCACGAGTCGCGGACCACGATGATGGCACGAGCCTCCGGGTGTAATGGAATGGCCTTAGACCTGATGCCTTGCGGGGTCACGTGAAAGACCAGGCCCATCAAATTCATGGATCTCACCGCCGTGTTCGAAGGGTCGTGTGTCGCCATGTATCAGGGGTCGTACCGTCATTTTCAAACAGTCGTACCTTCACGTTTAAGGGGTCGTACCGTCGTGGCTCATGGGGGGGTCACGAATGACGCAATATCCTATTGATCACTGGAGAGCAGAGCTGTGTGTGTGTGTGTCCCCTACCAATCGCCTTCGAGAGCGAACCACCGGCACAGCCCTTAAACAACCACATCTCTCGTCAAGGCGCGGCCTCGCTAATGGTTATATCCACCTGTTGTAACCCCGGCTATGGTAAGAAAAAAAAAACAATGAGTGGGATAGGATCGCATCATGGAAGACAAGTTAGCCCCTTTACCAGACCTAAACCTAGATCTAACCTATCCCAGCCCTTCAGCAAGCACACAACAGTGGAAACGAACATGGCAGACATTCCAACTACACACACACACACACACACACACACACACACACACACACACACACACCGTGGACGCAGCGTTGGCTTAGATCTTCCAATCAGCCATTTGTTTCCCCTCATTATCTTCGCCTGTGCTCAGCCATGTGCTCTCTTATCGGCAACAGTGACAAACGGGACAATGACTCTTGGAGTGCACAACGATGCACTGTTATCAAGGACGAGACCAACGAAGCAGAGAGCATCACTAACAACCAAATTATCATCATCAGTCTCACCTCGCAACACCCCAGCCTTGTGTTCCAAATATACCACCTTGTGCCCCACCCCCACCCATGTTCACCGATCATAACCCCCCCCCCCCATGTTCAGCAAGTTCTTCTCTCTCTCTTCACATTCCCTCATATTCCCCCACACTCTCACCCTAGTATGTTCTAACAGCCCCCTTCCCCTTCCCCCACCCCCCCACTCGACATGTTCTCTTTAAGACCTACGGGTTCCTCCCTTTTCCCCTATGTTCACTGGGGTGCCACTCATGTTCTCCGTGTTCCCTCATGTTCTCCGTGTTCCCTCATGTTCTCCGTGTTCCCTCATGTTCTCCCGCGTCCCTTCGTGTTACCCAGTGTTCTCTCGTGATCCTTGGTGCCTGTGTTATTTCTTTCCGCCCCCATGTTACCACAAGTTCCACCCAGTGTTCCCCAAAACCCCCAGGTGTTACCATAAGTCCCCTTCCCCATCATGTTCTTCCCTGTCGTCATTTGTGTTAACTCATGTTCATATACGCCACCTCTCGTGTTCTCCTGGGTTCATCAATCTTCATACATCGTCTCGCGTTCACTTATGTTCTGCTATGTGCCCCCCTGTGTTCCCCTATGGACTCTCATGTTCCGCTATGCCCACTAAAGTTCTGCTATGCCCACACATGTTCCACTATGCCCACTAAAGTTCTGCAATGCCCACACATGTTCTGCAATGCCCACACATGTTCTGCTTTGCCCACACATGTTCTGCTATGCCCACACATGTTCCACTATGCCCACACACGTTCTCCTATGTCTTCTCTAACTCTACCAAAGCATTACTACGTATCACTTCATCACTTTCCACAAAGATATATACCAAATACGATACAGTTACAAACACGGACTCTATAGCCTCCACCACTGGACCTTTTATGTGCGTCTACCTTGGCCACAAAGATGTGATACAGTATCTATATCTACCCTGGGTGCCATCAGTGGAAGACTTCCGAAAGGCTTCACCAGGTATCTACCAGAATTCCTGTATCTATATCTACTTGGCGTACCACCGGTGTGAGGCAGAAGAATCTATATCTACCCTGGACGTCACCAGTTCGAGGCACAGTATCAATATCTACCCAAGGTGCCACTGGTATGAGGGGGGCACGCACACACACACACACACACCCC
This sequence comes from Panulirus ornatus, assembly GCF_036320965.1. Lineage (NCBI taxonomy): Eukaryota > Metazoa > Arthropoda > Malacostraca > Decapoda > Palinuridae > Panulirus > Panulirus ornatus. Next base: position 10,474,922 of record NC_092288.1, on the reverse strand, counting down.
CACACACTATCTATATCTTCTACCCCGAGTGCCACCAGCGTGAGGCGCACGGCACGGCACTCCATCCCGTCGTGAATCATGAGGAGGAGAGGAGAGGGGGGAGGCCTTTTGCACTCGCATGGAGCGATTCATCTCGCACACATAAGACCGTGATGAAGGTTGACACACGTCCACGGCCGCGTGGGGGCTTTTCAAGGACCTTCCACAACCACCACTAGAGACACACACTAGCTTTAAGGAGAGAGGTGTGTGTGGGGGGGTGTGCTACGGGTGCAGCAGGGTGGAGGTGATGCCATCGGAGCACGGCCGTGCCGCGGGGGGCGTGGGAAAGACCAGCAACTCCAGCCAGGGAAGGGAACTCGATATTCTCCGTAATGCTAGCTGACTGTAGTGATTGTCAAAGTCCCCTCCCTGGCCATGGTTCTTTCTTTCTCCCTTTCTTTCTTTCTTTTTCTTTCCTTCTTTTTTCTTTCTTTCTTTCTGCCTCACCCGCACGTGGGCTGCTAGCATTCGGCCCACAGACATACACACTCCCTCTACCTCCCGCATGACACTCGACAACACGTATTTCGCACAACTCCTTCGTCGTAACCCTATATTCTGAGGTGAGCGGTACGCACACTCTCGTCGTATACACCCTTAAGTATAGAAGTATTTTACACACACACACACACACACACACACACACACATATATATATATATATATATATATATATATATATATATATATATATATATATATATATATATATAGGATGGTTGGAGGAGAGGATGAACAGGTGCGACAGGGGAAGAGAAAGTTTGAAATGGGGAGGGAAGACTGAAGCGTATATATATGTGTACGTAGAGTGTAAGTGTTTTTGATGCCTGTGGTTCATTCTCTGGAAGCGCGTTTTTTGATGCCTTATTCACACACCCCTGGCAGACCGGGAGGGGTGTGTGTGTGTGTGTGTGGTGAGGGTGTGTACGTACTAGTGTGTACGTGTGTACGTACTAGTGTCGGAATCTCTAATTTATAAGGAGAGAGTCACTCACTTAAGCTACCCAATGGTCGACCGTGTACGTCGTCGGTGGACGTGGACTGGAAGAACCTCCCTAAGTGCTCTCTGAGGCTTCCAGCGACCGGACAAGAGGTGGTGTTACCATGTGAGCACTGTTGTCGAGATCTCGGATGTGTCTGCAGTCTCTCTCTCTCTCTCTCTCTCTCTCTCTCTCTCTCTCTCTCTCTCTCTCTCTCTCTCTCTCTCCTGCAGGCAGGCCCCTAGACCGACCCAGAGCCACTCCTATGGATGGGACGGGCGAGAGAGAGGTACCGCAGGATGGGTTATGCGGGTGCAGCTGTATGGGAGGGAGGGAGGGAGAGGAGAGAGGAGAGAGAGAGAGAGAGAGAGAGAGAGAGAGAGAGAGAGAGAGAGAGAGAGAGAGAGAGAGAGAGAGAGAGAGAGACGTGTGTAGGGAATACTGGCGGGCGGGCTAGACGGGATGTCCATTATCCCATGTGGGCTGAGGAGACGGCATGGGATTAGCTTTAACCATACGCCACTATGTGGGTGTGGGGAGAAGTGGCCAGACACTGTCTTTAACATACCAGGTTTACAACTGCTTCAGCTGCTGCTGCTGCTACTGCTGCTGTCCCTCTTCAGGTTGTCCGTGTACTACACACACACACACACACACACACACACACACACACACACACACACACAACAGACCTTGCCTCTTATTTTTTTTTGGCTGCGCATCTCGTATAATTATGTTCGATAACCTTGTCTTTTTTTTTTCTTTTTTGAAAAAAAAAAGAAGGATATTCCACGGACGTTTTCCATTCAGTAATCCCTGTTTCTTCCCTCGCCGAGTGACCTTCCCTCCACTATATATATGTCGCCATGCGTTGACTATCACAGATCTCTCTCTCTATCTCTCTCTCTCTCTCTCTCTCTCTCTCTCTCTCTCTCTCTCTCTCTCTCTCTCTCTCTGGCAGTTGAAGTTTTTAAAAGTCCTTCCAGTCTCTCTCTGGGTAGTGAGTTATTCATACGTTCCACCCACTCCGTTTTCGCCCCTCCCTCCCCTCCTGAGGTTATTCTAAATTCCCTGTGACACGCTTCTTTGTACCCCGTCCCTATTGGGTGGGCGAGCGTACGGAGCGGCAATATTCAAATCTGTTTCGTCTGCATACGTTGCAAAAATTCCCATCGCCAGTTTTGTGTCCCTTGTCGTAGGAGTTCTCATTATCATACCGTGCCTCTCATTCCATGGAATGATACTTTGCCATCTGCTTGATACCAACATCTCTCAAGTACAGTTTCACATTCATGAGGACTCTTTGATATCTTTGACGCGTTGTGCTTTCACAATCCCTCTCCTTCGCTGGGCCTTTTTATACTGGGTTTATCAGTGCGATGTTAAATATCCCGTGATTTATTGGCTTATCAAATTCATCTTCGTTACCATCCTAAAAGCTACCGTACTGCCCCCACGTCAACTGAACCCGGGTCTACTCCATATATGCCTCTACGTCAACTGTACCCGGGTCTAATCCATGTATGTCTCTACGTCAACTGTACCTGGGTCTAATCCATGTATGCCCCCACGTCAACTGTACCCGGGTCTAATCCATGTATGCCTCTACGTCAACTGTACCCGGATCTAATCCATGTATGCCTCTACGCCAACTGTACCCGGGTCTAATCCATATACCCGGATCTAATCCATATATGCCTCTACGTCAACTGTACCCGGGTCTAATCCATGTATGCCTCTACGTCAACTGTACCCGGGTCTAATCCATGTATGCCTCTACGTCAAATGTACCCGGATCTAATCCATGTATGCCTCTACGTCAACTGTACCCGGGTCTAATCCATATATGCATCTCATTCTAATGAGCTTTAAAATCCTCATCATTCTGTCTGCTCTTAAGCTTCGCCCACGAACCATCAGACTATAATTTCAATCACTGTGTTGTCGAGCTTTGACCCGCAACGTCATTACGAGACCTGGGGTTGACACACCGTCAGACGCGGGTCGACGACTTGGACTGTCCTGCCACACAAAGACACTTTCCATCCACCAATGGTATCTTGCGCTTAATAACGTTCTGTTCTGCTATTCTCTCTCTCTCTCTCTCTCTCTCTCTCTCTCTCTCTCTCTCTCTCTCTCTCTCTCTCTCTCTCTCTCTCTCTCTCTTGTAAAAGTCTGTTGTGGCTTAAGTCACACATCTTGTGTAGTAAAACCGAGAAGAAAAAAAAAACTCTCTTGTTATCTTCCCTTTGCATTCAAGTTTCAGCTGTGTCATTGTCATGACCTGATAAGTGGGTCTGAGTACTTCTCCAGGTGCAAATCCATGCTGGCCTTCAATGATTTTCTTTGACAACACTGGAGGCTCGTCAGGGACAAAAGTTCACACAAAAAGGCCGGTTGTGAACTGAAATATAAAGAGGTTACTGAAAGGGAAGAAGAGGAGACGAAGAAAACCATTTACGAACTCAGGAGGAACTGCCAAACCTGTCTTTTAAACAGTGCCACGTCAAAGTAACTGAGAAAGACACGAGAGGGTATAGAGTTCCAAAAAGCATCGAGGTGTTGAGGAAAAAAAAAAAAAAAAAAGAAGGTATCAAAACGGCCCACCCTTGACATGCGGGGTACTGCATGGCGTAGCTGATGGTGGGGGCACACAAGCAGCCAGCTCTCGGGTGCAATAAAACTGTTAATCAAATCAGGCTGATCGTGCATTCTTTTGTCGTTCTTACAAAGTCTTTCATTACGCGTGCAGTCAAGTTCACCGACCAACTTTGTTGAAGTATCAGCTTGGATCCTTCTTTGTGTACAGACGTTTCATACGTCATTCTGTAAAGGTCTGATTGACTTTCGTCCACAATTGGGCCCCCATCCATTACACCACAGGTTTCGCTACGGTTGTTTTTGTCTTGAAGAAGATACGATGCCTTGAATTCCATCTGGTCCTGGAGCCGAATTATAAGCTCCTCAACAGTTCTGCCCAAAATACTTTCCCGTTCACTCTAAGCTCAAACAACATTCTGTTCCTCCAACCTCATCCTGTTATCAACCTTGCGTTATATTCTGGCATTACAGTATCTATAACCCAACTGCCACCACGTTGGTAGAACAGTTCGCCACATAATTACTCCTTCCAGTCCCGAGCTGAATACTAATTTGCATCGCTCAATTAATATCTGGCATATTTCCTAGATGTCATTTTACACACACTCCTCCTCACGCTTAAATAGAAATTGTCCAAAATCTCTGATTTTTCTTTTTCTTCCTAACGAGAATATCAACTTTGGTTTGACGTCCAGTGTTCTGCAGTGATCTCTCTCTCTCTCTCTCTCTCTCTCTCTCTCTCTCTCTCTCTCTCTCTCTCTCTCTCTCTCTCTCTCCATTCAATCTCGGTTCTCTTCCCCGGGATTTTTTTTACATCGTCTTCTCATTATCCTTATTCACTTTCTCTCTTCGTAAGTCCCTTTTATACTTTCCTTTATGAGTCTGCCAAGCTTTCTTCCGAGAGAGAGAGAGAGAGAGAGAGAGAGAGAGAGAGAGAGAGAGAGAGAGAGAGAGAGAGAGAGAGAGAATAGGTGGTTCTAGGGAGTATAAAAAGAGGACAACTGTACCGTAAGGAGGGAGGTAGGGCGCGAGGGCGGGCGGGAGGGAGGGAGGCCTCCTCCGTCCGCGGTCCACCACACCGGAAGGGCTTTGGTCACGGGCCGGCGGGCGGGCGCGCTCGCAGGGTGGGGCCCCCGTGTAAAGGCCAGCGAGGAGGCAGAGGTCGTGAAGACCCTCTGGGTAAGGTCAGGAGGCAGGCGGGGGAGGGGTAACAATGACCTTACCCACGGCCATCACACCCTGGCCGCGTCCCCAATGCCAGTGAACTGTACACAACAGAGTCCCCTCCCTGTATATGTAACGTACGTACATACACATGTGCGCATGTATGTACGGGTATACGTATGCGTATGTATATTCATACTACTGTAGCTAATGACAGAGTTTCCCCCCTGTATATCTAACGCATGCACGTATATGTGTATGTACAAGTATACATGGGCGTATGTATATTCATTACTACAGCACTTATCCCGTCAAACTCGCCGCTGGTTATACATGTACATATGTATGCGTGTATTCAGTAGTTTTACAACTATCTTCAGGGACACCCGAACAGAAATAAACGCAGCTCTCCTTGAACTTCTGAGCTGTGGATGATGAATTAAAACACAATGGCATCACATATTCCAGTCTGTCTGTACGGATGAGAGAGATGGACGGATATAGCACAGGGGGAGGAAGATAGCCAGGAAAACTACTATGACAGACAGACCGAGAGGAGGAAGGAACGAAGAAAAGAGAGAATAGAGAGTAGAGAATGAAGGAAAGAGAGAGAAGACGAAACAGAATGAAGCAAAAGTGGGGAAAGAGGAGAGAGAAGGTTGGCCCCGAGGGAATTTTCTACTAGAGAACGGGTGAAAAGGGAGATAGAAACCTTCGCTGACACAAGAGTCCATACACTAACCTGGTTTCTCTGTATTCTCCCTACCATCTATGGTTCTCTGGGTTCTTCCTCTCCCCGGTGATCCTCAGGTTTCTCCCTATCAGTTCTCAGATTTCTCCCGACACCATCACTTTTCGTATTTCTCCCTAACCCTGATGGTTTCTATGATTCCCTTTAGCCCTATATGTTCTCTGGTCTCTCTCAATCACGCGCAGTTCTTTAGTTTTTCCCTAACTCTCGTGGTTTTCTGGTTTCTCCATGGCCCCATTTGTCCTTGGGTTTCTCCCCAAGCCTCATATCCACTGTTTTTTCTTAACCCAGATGACTCCCAGGTTTCTGCTCACGCCATAAAGGTAACTGGGTTTCTCCCTAACCTGAGAGTTCTAGACGTCCTCCCTAACCCTATATGTTCTCGGTCTCTTCCAATCCTTGACGTTCTTGGGTTTCTCCTTCATCTAGAGGGATCTCGTATTCCTAATCCAGTCGGTTATTGACGGTTTCTCCTTAACCATGACTCGACTCTCCGAGTTTTCTCCTTAACCGTGATGTTTCTCCCTACCGCTGACAGTCCTCGGGTTTTCTCCCTAACCCTCTATTCGTTTTCGGGGTTTCACCCTAACCCTGAGGTATCTCGGGCATTGCCTTATCCTGAATGGTCAGAGGTATCTTGAAACCCATGTAGAGAACAAGGTGTTTAGGAAAGACAAGGGCTCGCTTCTCTCGTTCCACATCTAACAGTTAAATTCACCGTGGACGCAGGCACCGTCTTCAACCACACTTCACTCACACACATCAAAGGCTTTAAAAGAAGACTCGACTTCAATCACAAAGATACGAGCAGACAGCGACCCAACCCGTTCGGTATGTAACACACCTGTCCATTACATGTCGTTCTATGAAATAATTTACATGGCATAAACACACGTTTGTTCATGGCAGTCACTATCAGTTACAAATGTTATTCAAACACATTTGCTCATTACAGGCACAGTCAAATCATAATATATATATATATATATATATATATATATATATATATATATATATATATATATATATATATATATATATATATATATATATTTGTTCCCTACAGTCACAATCAATTATACTTAATAGTCATACGCGTTTGTTCATTACAGTCACAATAAATCGTAATCAACATTCATACACATTAGTCCACTGCAGTTACAGTTAAATGTAAATAATATTCATACACAACTGTTCATTAAAGTCACAATCAACTTCAACACATAATGAGACAATTGATTGCATCTACACTACTAATTACTCCAACGATTTTCACACACACACACACACACACACACACACATATATATATGTCCTCCTCTCATACCCAGAGGTGCGAGGTGCTAACACGATGTCCAGGTGGCCACACAGAGGCCCAGGTCTCGCTAGTACGACCCATGGGTACAATGGCCTGACCAAGACCACCAAGCCCAAAGGGTTCCTGTCTTCGTGGTCAAGGGTCGTGCCGCTCAGGCCTTGCAAGAGTCGTTCCGTCCGTCTCAAGGGTTTTTAATAACAATAAAGTCGCGTGAAACGAGGATTTTCGTTCCCTATATATATATAACAAAAAAAAAAAAAGAATTTCCCCCCAGGTCAATAAAATGGCGAGGCTTGTGTGGTATATTGAAGGGGAAGTGCGTTTTATGTGGCGGGTTGCCGGGCCACTATCACCAACCACGGGCGTGAGTTGGCCCCCCCACCACAACAACACCCCCAGCCACCACCACCACCACCAGAGGCAAGTGAACGACGGCCCTCCACCACCACCACTGGCTTGGGCCGGTCCCCACCACAACACAGGTGGGGGGGAACCAGCCACCACAGCTACCACCGTCAGAAGCGGCGTGGTCCGGTCTCCCAACACACCACCACAGGAAAGACCCTATGTTTCATCAAGTAGAGAAGGGTTCTGTGACTTCCTGACACTCTGCCAATGGCGGACTTGGGTTGTGCCCTACGAGCTCATGACTCAACCCCCCTACTATTTCTCTTCTCTCTTTCATTTCGAACTCACTCTCCTTCATCGAACTCCCAAAATACCCCCCCCCCCCACCCAACCACCCGACAAATACGCCCCTTCCCAAAGTCCTCGACTTCCAGAACCCCTGCGCGCTCCACTCAAAACACCCCCGCAGAGTAACTCTTGAGAAGCCCCATTTCCCCCACCCTTCTTCCCCCTCCCTCCCCGCTCGCCAAAGGCATCACCACGTCCCCAAAACCTGATCCCCCGCAACCCATCATCCCTCCAGGCAACAATCCCAGGGGGCGGACACCCTCAACGAAATGCCTTTCCCAAAACTCCCTTACCTCCTCCCGAAACCCGTCTCCCCCCCAACCAACCAACCAACCCTTCCACTCGAACGCTCCCAAGAGCCATATTAGGATACCCTTCCCCCAAAGCCCGGCCTTCATCCTCCAGAACCCGTCCCACCAGTTAAAACCCACGAGAGGCATTCCTACCTTTGCTACGACCCACCTGCATCCTGCAGAAGGCCACTGGGAGAGGACGCCAGTAACGACCCCTGCACAACATCGTCGTCAGCGCTGGGGACGACGACTCTTACATACAGCGTTTGACCATACGGTAATAAGGGAGCGTGGACGACAAGCTGACCCCTCGAACATGGGTGACGGGCCTCTGACCCCGACCAACCAGGTCAGAGGTCAGGGCCATCGTATACCCCACCAACCATCACTGAATGTTGCTCAACGACAGTGACGTCGTACTCAAGAAGACTTACGTTCAAGACTTGCGTTCAAGACTTACGTTCAGTCTTCGATGATACGGTAAAAATCACCATGTTAGGGAAACCTTCTGTGACTATATTCCAGCGTTATCATCCTCTGTTAGAGAAATATCATCCGAAATGACATATCGAATACATACACGTATATATAGTAACTTCATTTTCTTTTTTTTTTTGTGGTGAAAAGAAGTTTTTAAGAAACTACAAAAATATACGGAGTCTTAAGACATCATTTCCTGTGCTTCCTGTACATTCAGGTATGATGAAAAGACTTAAGGAGCGTTACAAGAGAACACTAGTGAGCGACTGGACCATATAAAAACACGAGCAGTGTAGCGTAAGAACTCATCTACGTCATGGTTTATATATAGGTCTTACCCACAGGGCAAACAGTGGCTGCTGTGTTTACTGTACCTTTCAAAGTAACTATGTGATAAATAAGATTTGGCCTTAAGTGTAGTTAGTGGGTTAATACTTAATATACCGCACTCTATGACATATAGGCGTTTCTGGAGACGAAAACAAGAAGAAAGCCTGTTCGTAAAAAATTAACACCATGATGCTCGCGTGAGTTAAAGCCTATCTCTGGTGCAGAGGAACATGCCCAAATAAAACGCCTCGCTGCTTTTGGGATACAGCCTCTTCAGCGACGGTAAAAACAAACTAAATTAGGACATCTTCCGGGATCACCCTCCTTCATTTCAGGGCGGGCCACAGAGTAGGTAAATCCCTCTACCCCTGTTCCCCAGTTTAGAAGCCTATTTCGCAAATGCCTTCGAGTGCCTGCGATCGTGTACCGTTCCTTCATTTCTGTACAGAGATATGAAAAAACAGATACAAAACACATGGACCTGTTGCTCGTCTACTCAACGGCTCTGCAGCGCACAAAAACATTTCAATTTATTACCGTCCTTCGCAGATCAGCGGCAAAAACACATAATGACTCCACGCGTATCCCACCGTCCAAACGTCAAAGGGTATATATACAATACCTGAAACGGTGTTTTCTTACTGCTGGAACGAAACAGACCCCTCGCTCTCCTCTGGTGTGGATATCTTTCTTTTAAAGAACTGCAGGAGAATGTGGCGAAGTAAATGCTACTTTTGAAGTGTCGGGTCGAGCTCAGGGAGCGTCACACTATCGTATCCATGGGTCGTAGTAACGTCGTGTTCAACGGTCGTGTACAATCGCGTTTGAGGGTCGTGTATCGTCGTGCTTAAGGGTCGCGTACCATCCTGACCTAGGGTCGCGTACCGTCGTGCTCAGGGGGTGACGTACCGTCGTGCTCAGGGGTCGCGTACCGTCATACTCAGGGGGGTCGCGTACCGTCGTACTCAGGGGGTCGCGCACCGTCGTACTCAGGGGGTGACGTACCGTCGTACTCAAGGGGTGATGACGTGTGCTCACCTGCGCTTGTATCCTTGAGATTGAAGCTTTACCTTCTCAACAGGCCAGTGTTCATTATGACCCGCCAAAAAAGAAAGGCTATAAAATACACAACAAGCCTCGCGTCCCACAATAAACACAGACGCGATATTTTCAGGATTTCGTCGTGTTTTCATAAATGGAAGAGAGAGAGAAAAAAAAAATCGGTTTGTATCCATGAATAAAATTATTGCCAAAGAGTGAAACTTGCAGAGGTCCGGCCTCTTGAGTAACAATGAGAGAGAGAGAGAGAGAGAGAGAGAGAGAGAGAGAGAGAGAGAGAGAGAGAGAGAGAGAGAAGACACACACGAGAGAAAAAGATTTAATGACAAACCAACAGATATAAAGATTGAGGGACAGAAAAAGCCGCGAGACATACAAAGAGATAAACAAACAGAGACAGAGGTAAAATAAAAAGACGTGTATATAAAAGAGGAGAGATGTAGAGACAAACAGATGCATAACTGTGAGACAGGCAGACGAGGAGACACACCCAGGTCAAGAGAGACAAGAGGCACTGAGAGATATAAAGGTACGCGAAATATGTACATATATATATATATATATATATATATATATATATATATATATATATATATACAGAGAGAGAGAGAGAGAGAGAGAGAGAGAGAGAGAGAGAGAGAGAGAGAGAGATACACACACACACACACACACACGAGAGGGTACAAGGGCCAAGGTTACTGCAGCGCTCCAAGGAAAAAAGTGTGTGTGTGTGTGTGTGTGTGTGTGTGTGTGTGTGTGTGTGTGTGTGTGTGTGTGTGTGTGGAAATCGTGACGCGCCACCTGAATCCTTACTGGCCAGCCTCCTCCTGGCGGTGATTACTGCCGTGGCCACCACCACGCGTGGCCAGAGCTGGGTACCTACCTAACCCAACCACCTCCCCCAACATGCCAGTAGTACCCAAGACGAAAACTTGCCAAAAAAGCGGCAAGTCTGGCATCTAGCGCTCACCGCTCGTCTTGCTTGATGGATGACGCGGGGCGACGTAGCGCCTAGCGCTCACCGCTCGCTCGTCTTGCTTGATGGATGACGCGGGGCGACGTAGCGCCTAGCGCCCACCGCTCGCTCGTCTTGCTTGATGGATGACGCGGGGCGACATAGCGCCTGGTGCCCACCGCTCGTCTTGCTTGATGGATGACGCGGGGCGACGTAGCGCCCAGCGCCCACCGCTCGTCTTGCCTGATGGATGACGCGGGGCGACGTAGCGCCTAGCGCCCACCGCTCGCTCGTCTTGCTTGATGGATGACGCGGGGCGACATAGCGCCTGGTGCCCACCGCTCGTCTTGCTTGATGGATGACGCGGGGCGACGTAGCGCCCAGCGCCCACCGCTCGTCTTGCTTGATGGATGACGCGGGGCGACGTAGCCCCTAGCGCCCACCGCTCGCTCGTCTTGCTTGATGGATGACAGTGCGTCGCCCCTCCGTTACGCTTGTTTACCGGAGTGCGACCGTTACATCTTACGTTCATCTGGATATGACTTTACCATTCCTCTAACTTTACATTTGTGTAACAGCTCCATCGCGCATTTCTTATTTCTCCTGAAAATACGTTGAATAGCCTTAACGTCTTCTCTGCTACCGCTTTCGTATATGTTTTGGTTACCTTTTACGAATATTCCATGATATTCTTTGCTTACCTTTTGGGAATATTCTGCGATATTCTTTGCTTACCTTTTGGGAATATTCTACGATATTCTTTGCTTACCTTTTGGGAGTATTCTACGATATTCTTTGCTTACCTTTAGGGAATATTCTACGATATTCTTTGCTTACCTTTAGGGAATATTCCATGATATTCCTGCACACTCTGGCTTCCTTGTTCACAGGCTTTTAGATCCACAGTACTGTCCTTTATCCCTTCCCTCTGCTGCCAGGAGAAGACTGTCCAATGTCTTTCTCATCTTTCCAAAGCCGTTAAGTTCGCTTTCTTTCTGCCTCTCGTATTAAATAGTTGATACGTACCATTCCCTCAATGGTGCTCCTGAGTGCTTTGCTTCTGTACTCCAACGAAGTTGTTCGTCTTCAAATCTGTTTCCTTGGCGAACGCACGACACACCAGTATTCCGATATCGTTTCTCATATAAACATACGAAACGTCTTCAACCAGCTTTCTGTCTCTCGTCGGGAGCGTTCTCATTATCATACCACTCAGTATTTATTTGGCTCTCGACACAGAGTGAGTCATCTTCTCGATATCTTTCCCTTGAATTACAATTCCTCATTAACGATGAGTGACCGACTCCTTGATCCTCGACGTCATGTTCCGGTTTCCATCGCTTTCTCCTGCTGATACGCCATCGTCAATGTAGCGCTAATTGTTCTATTACTTATTTCGCTCATATCTATCTTCCATGAACTCTTTATCATGTTCACTCCTGCCGATGTGGAGAGAGAGAGAGAGAGAGAGAGAGAGAGAGAGAGAGAGAGAGAGAGAGAGAGAGAGAGAGAGAGAGAGAGAGAGTCTTCTGTACGAGCGAGTATCCATGACGCGATTTCGTCAACTGCCAAGAATGATGCGTAGCGCTCTCATGTATATACCAAACCATCTGTCTATACCCACCTCTCCCTCGCCACACACACAGGAGAGTCCCCATGTGTGTGGGAGGGAGGGAGGGAAGGTTCAGGCTACCCAAGGAGACCTCACACTCACTGGTACAGCAGCCCTCCCACACACTGCCGCCTCTCGCAACACCGATGGGGGGGGGGGGAAGCTCCTCGCCATCCAGCACTCAGTCCAACTTGTCTAAAACCACTGGCGCCTTCAAGACCAAGTCCCTCTCGCCGCCCCTTGCCGCATCACACTCAAGCGATCGAACCTACCCACATCATCGCTATGATCAAGAACCCCAAGCAGCCACTCGTGGTCGCATCATCGCTACGTTTAACAACACCACACGAGGTCAAACCTCCAGCAACGTAGTATCTGCCTCAGTTACTACACGCTGCTTGGCTGCCTACCTAGTTCGGTCGTAGTATAACAACAACTAAGTGAAAACTACCAGAGGAAGGGTTATACTCCATTCCCCATTAGGGCTTCACCTAAATAATAAACCCGATCAACAGGTAACCAAGTTTGTGTTAAGGGATGGCGTTCGTCTACACCACTTTGATGCGTCCTTGACTCCCGTCACGGAACATCCCACAGAACCTGGGTATAAACACGAGGCTCCAGTAAGGAACGTGTCAGCGAGCTAGTGCGCCTCTCAACCAAAGGACGACATACCACTGTCTCACGCTGGGCGGCCTCAACCCGTGAAATAATCTCTACCAGGGACCAGTGTGGGACACAAGCCTACGAGGGGGCTTTCGGGAGAAGGGGAGCATAGTAGTTATAATTCCTTTGTCACACCTCCCACTATCCTGCCGCCACCACCACTCCTGGTCTGCCGGTCTGTCTGCCCCTTAGCGTACATCTACCGAATGACGCCCACGTCTCTCTTGAAGGAGATTGAGTCAAATGATATATGTTATGCTGGGACCACTGTTGGCTGACCTGCGGGCGTCAGGAGGTGGTGGTAGAGAGTCAGGAGGCGGTGGCAGAGAGACAGGAGGTGGCAAAACCAAGAGGAGGTACTGATTGGGCGTCCATAGGGGAGGTGGCACAGCTTCATGAGATAGTGGCACGGCGTCATAAGGCATTTGACAGAGGCTTCAAGCGTCAGTGACAGGGCGTTACGAGGTAGCAGTAGAGGCAGTATCAGGGAGAGGCGAAGGTGATGGCGGGGAGAGGCGAGGATGATGGCGGGGAGAGGCGAAGGTGACGGCGGGGAGAGGCGAAGGTGGTGGCGGGGAGAGGCGAAGGTGATGGCGGGGAGAGGCCTTGGTGGCGTGCGGGGGAAGGCGGTGGTGTGAGGGAGATGTCACGGTGTAATGGGCTGTGACCTTGGCCACGGCTGGTGATGGTCCTCACCTTGTGACCACCGCTCCTCACTGCGTACCTCAGACGTCCAGCAGCACCCTCACACCTCCACACTCAGGAGGGGATGGTGGCGCTACAGAACTCACTCGCTTTCACAGTTTCCTTTGTCTTACTAATGATCCACCGCACAATGAAAAAAGTATCCTATTTAACAAATGTGTGTGTGTGTGTGTGTGTGTGTGTGTGTGTGTGTGTGTGTGTGTGTGTGTGTGCGAGACAGAGAGAGAGGGGGGGAGGGAAGGGGAGGTTGCAAGATACATTCTGGAAGCGATGAACATTTCCCCCCAACCTTGCTCATACTTAAGGTCCATACCGTAAACACCCAGACTGAAGAACACGACAATAAACATTCTTCACGTGTTACCATCACCAGGGTAAATGGCTCTGGACTTGGCCTGGCTGTCTGTGATCCATGTGAGCCATTCGACCGACCAGACCACCCCTTACTGTCACCTTGCATCCCCCCCCCCCCTCCGATCACCACTCCTCTCACTCTAGTAAAGTTACTATGGCGTTGACATCACTTACTGCACACCTGGCGGGCGGGGACGCTCGCTCCTACCCGCACACGCAACCCGCTTCCATTGCCGTACCTGAAACAGAAGACAAACATGACTCGTTAAGAGCTTGAAGATGCGTAGGGGTAACGACTCTACGTCAACGACACGGGTCTGCATCCAGACCAGGTCTCTACTGGGAAAATAAAAACATGATAAATATGGAGGAAGTTTGATAATGTTAGTCTACGTGTTTCTGAAGGAATGAGAAAGCTTAATTCTTACATGACTGGGTCAGAAGATCCTTGTTAGCGGAGAGACATAAGCGGGTGCAGAGTGCTAAATCCTAGCGGTTTCCTGGAAGCGTCGAGGCCATTCTTAAGAAGATAAATATAACTGAGTTTCAAATTTCAGTACACTATGCTGGGCTGAGCCTCTCCCTTGTATATAAGAATCATAAGTTCAATAAATACAACAACATATGAGGTTATACACCAGCCGTTGTATGTAACGCGGAAGAAAAAAAGATAAAATGGAGAATAAAATGAGAATAAAGAGGGAAATATGATAAATATAAACGATAACCCCACGAGATACAAGATACAAGGAGAGAAGGCCAGGAAACACGGGAGAACGAGAGGAGACACATGAAAGAGAAGGCCAGGAGACACGAGAGAACGAGAGGAGACACACGAAAGAGAAGGCCAGGAGACACGGGAGAACGAGAGGAGAAAGAATAAATCGAATGTCAGTGTCTTGTGGCACACGTGACCATGGCAAGGTTGAGGACCGCCCGCCGCCACACTGACCCACACGAACAATATCTCTGGCATGTCTCACTTCCTATCATAATGTTCTCTGTGACTGATTTCTCAAGTATGACGAGGCGGTTCCACACCCGAGAACTGACTGTCCACAGAGGTAAAATCCAACGCGACTCGACATTCCATGTTCTCGAGGAAGAAAGGTAAAGACTTTTTAACTGGCCACTCCACTCCCGCTGGTACCCACAGTCTCTCTCTCTCTCTCTCTCTCTCTCTCTCTCTCTCTCTCTCTCTCTCTCTCTCTCTCTCTCACACACACACACACACACACAAACACACAAACAACCTTTGACCTCACACAAAACAACGCTATAAACAAGTTAAAAATCAAGATGTTCTTTACGAATGTCCTACACACTCCCCCTCCCACACACACACACACACACACACACACACACACACACACACACGGGAGGTGAACCATGGGGTCGCGGCGTTGACCGCGTCAGACAGAAGACATCACCACTCCGTTAATCATTACGACGCTAAACTCTCGCGTGGCACTGATCCAGAGTAACCCCCCCACCCTGCCTCCTGCCTAGCTTTCTTCAGAGGTCACTCAACACACACACACACACACACACACACACACACACACAATGAATTCAGTGGAAATACGTGGTGGCTCAGCGAGCGGTCGGGGTGGGGGCGCGTGCGCGTGACAAGACGCTCCGCTCTGTCAGGCGTGACACGACGCCTCATCGCCCGATGTTGGCATTTTTCACAATGCCAGGCCGACAGAGGCGCCCAGACAGGCCAGCGTGCCTTCTGGAGGATACAACAGCCAAGTGCGAGGTCTTAACCCAGTATTACAGTTGACTATGACGACTGCACATCGTACACCGATCGAGCTGGTCCCTTGCAGTCAACCGAGCCTAAAAGACATACAAATCTCTACGTACAGCTGTGCATATTGCAACCCTAGAAAACACTTTTTATGAGGTTTCAGCGGCGTCTGGAGTCTGCGCTCCATGCAGGAGCAAGGTAAAGCAGACTCCTTCGGGGCAGAAGAAGGTCTTCGACGAAACTATGTCCTTTTTCCTCCACTGAAGATGATACAGAAGGCGGAGTCCGCTAGAAACACACACACACACACACACACACACACACACACACACACACGTGCATCTGATGAAGGAATGCGCGGAGGCACTTGCTAGGCTTTGAAAATATTGCTTAGCAGGACACGTTAGATGGAGGTGCAATTCCAAAGACGTAGAGGAGAGCCCATGTCGTGCCAATATTTCACAAGGGAGATCGGGAAATCGCGCTGAACTTCAACAAGCCTGTCACGTTGACGACGGTCGTTCTTAAGACACTGGAAGAGATATAATCGGAAAACAGATGACTGACGAGACCTGCGCAGGAGAAACCACTTAACTGGGAGACAAACCTTCGAACTTCTACGCGAGGGTGAGGTATGATGAAGGAGAGGAGATAGGTGAGTAGATTGCGTGTTTCTTGACTGCCAAAAAGCCTTTGACACTGTATCTCTTTGAGAATAATAAGGGTACAGGCACACACACACACACACACACACACACACACACACACACACATATATATATATATATATATATATATATATATATATATATATATATATATATATATTTTTTTTTTTTTTTTTTATACTTTGTCGCTGTCTCCCGCGTTTGCGAGGTAGCGCAAGGAAACAGACGAAAGAAATGGCCCAACCCCCCCCCCCCATACACATGTACATACACACGTCCACACACGCAAATATACATACCTACACAGCTTTCCATGGTTTACCCCAGACGCTTCACATGCCTTGATTCAATCCACTGACAGCACGTCAACCCCTGTATACCACATGACTCCAATTCACTCTATTCCTTGCCCTCCTTTCACCCTCCTGCATGTTCAGGCCCCGATCACACAAAATCTTTTTCACTCCATCTTTCCACCTCCAATTTGGTCTCCCTCTTCTCCTCGTTCCCTCCACCTCCGACACATATATCCTCTTGGTCAATCTCTCCTCACTCATTCTCTCCATGTGCCCAAACCATTTCAAAACACCCTCTTCTGCTCTCTCAACCACGCTCTTTTTATTTCCACACATCTCTCTTACCCTTACGTTACTTACTCGATCAAACCACCTCACACCACACATTGTCCTCAAACATCTCATTTCCAGCACATCCATCCTCCTGCGCACATCTCTATCCATAGCCCACGCCTCGCAACCATACAACATTGTTGGAACCACTATTCCCTCAAACATACCCATTTTCGCTTTCCGAGATAATGTTCTCGACTTCCACACATTTTTCAAGGCTCCCAAAATTTTCGCCCCCTCCCCCACCCTATGATCCACTTCCGCTTCCATGGTTCCATCCGCTGACAGATCCACTCCCAGATATCTAAAACACTTCACTTCCTCCAGTTTTTCTCCATTCAAACTCACCTCCCAATTGACTTGACCCTCACCCCTACTGTACCTAATAACCTTGCTCTTATTCACATTTACTCTCAACTTTCTTCTTCCACACACTTTACCAAACTCAGTCACCAGCTTCTGCAGTTTCTCACATGAATCAGCCACCAGCGCTGTATCATCAGCGAACAACAACTGACTCACTTCCCAAGCTCTCTCATCCCCAACAGACTTCATACTTGCCCCTCTTTCCAGGACTCTTGCATTTACCTCCCTTACAACCCCATCCATAAACAAATTAAACAACCATGGAGACATCACACACCCCTGCCGCAAACCTACATTCACTGAGAACCAATCACTTTCCTCTCTTCCTACACGTACACATGCCTTACATCCTCGATAAAAACTTTTCACTGCTTCTAACAACTTGTCTCCCACACCATATATTCTTAATACCTTCCACAGAGCATCTCTATCAACTCTATCATATGCCTTCTCCAGATCCATAAATGCTACATACAAATCCATTTGCTTTTCTAAGTATTTCTCACATACATTCTTCAAAGCAAACACCTGATCCACACATCCTCTACCACTTCTGAAACCGCACTGCTCTTCCCCAATCTGATGCTCTGTACATGCCTTCACCCTCTCGATCAATACCCTCCCATATAATTTACCAGGAATACTCAACAAACTTATACCTCTGTAATTTGAGCACTCACTCTTATCCCCTTTGCCTTTGTACAATGGCACTATGCACGCATTCCACCAATCCTCAGGCACCTCACCATGAGTCATACATACATTAAATAACCTTACCAACCAGTCAACAATACAGTCACCCCCTTTTTTAATAAATTCCACTGCAATACCATCCAAACCTGCTGCCTTGCCGGCTTTCATCTTCCGCAAAGCTTTTACTACCTCTTCTCTGTTTACCAAATCATTTTCCCTAACCCTCTCACTTTGCACACCACCTCGACCAAAACACCCTATATCTGCCACTCTGTCATCAGACACATTCAACAAACCTTCAAAATACTCATTCCATCTCCTTCTCACATCACCGCTACTTGTTATCACCTCCCCATTTGCGCCCTTCACTGAAGTTCCCATTTGCTCCCTTGTCTTACGCACCCTATTTACCTCCTTCCAGAACATCTTTTTATTCTCCCTAAAATTTACTGATAGTCTCTCACCCCAACTCTCATTTGCCCTTTTTTTCACCTCTTGCACCTTTCTCTTGACCTCCTGTCTCTTTCTTTTATACTTCTCCCACTCAATTGCATTTTTTCCCTGCAAAAATCGTCCAAATGCCTCTCTCTTCTCTTTCACTAATACTCTTACTTCTTCATCCCACCACTCACTACCCTTTCTAAACAGCCCACCTCCCACTCTTCTCATGCCACAAGCATCTTTTGCGCAATCCATCACTGATTCCCTAAATACATCCCATTCCTCCCCCACTCCCCTTACTTCCATTGTTCTCACCTTTTTCCATTCTGTACACAGTCTCTCCTGGTACTTCCCCACACAGGTCTCCTTCCCAAGCTCACTTACTCTCACCACCTTCTTCACCCCAACATTCACTCCTCTTTTCTGAAAACCCATACTAATCTTCACCTTAGCCTCCACAAGATAATGATCAGACATCCCTCCAGTTGCACCTCTCAGCACATTAACATCCAAAAGTCTCTCTTTCGCGCGCCTGTCAATTAACACGTAATCCAATAACGCTCTCTGGCCATCTCTCCTACTTACATAAGTATACTTATGTATATCTCGCTTTTTAAACCAGGTATTCCCAATCATCAGTCCTTTTTCAGCACATAAATCTACAAGCTCTTCACCATTTCCATTTACAACACTGAACACCCCATGCATACCAATTATTCCCTCAACTGCCACATTACTCACCTTTGCATTCAAATCACCCATCACTATAACCCGGTCTCGTGCATCAAAACCGCTAACACACTCATTTAGCTGCTCCCAAAACACTTGCCTCTCATGATCTTTCTTCTCATGCCCAGGTGCATATGCACCAATAATCACCCACCTCTCTCCATCAACTTTCAGTTTTACCCATATTAATCGAGAATTTACTTTCTTGCATTCTATCACATACTCCCACAACTCCTGTTTCAGGAGTATTGCTACTCCTTCCCTTGCTCTTGTCCTCTCACTAACCCCTGACTTCACTCCCCAGACATTTCCAAACCACTCTTCCCCTTTACCCTTATATATATATATATATATATATATATATATATATATATATATATATATATATATATATATACATATACATATAATGGAAAGAGTAGGAAGATAGCAAGCTGTTTCACAGAGAGTAAACCACCAACCCTTAATGTAACTAGGCATATCCAATTAACGTCAGTCGTGGACTCGAGGCGAAATATTTATAGTCTCTCCTTACACGTACCTTCGGTGGCACCGCTTCCAACTACACCTCATTGGCAAATCATTCAATACGTTAAAACTCCAGCTGAAGAGGTGAAGCGTCTGCCACACATGACGACGAGTGAAATTAGACCAATCTGATGTGGCTTGGTAGATAAGATCATCGAAACCCCTTTTGATACATCTGAATACTTCTTAACCTTCTCTCTCCCGAGCTAAACAAATGAAGTCGTTGAGTCGGTTCTTATAGGATTTGTTTCCCAGTCCTAAAGTCATCCTGGTAGCTCGCCTCTATACTCTTTCCATTCTGTCTGTCTGTCTGTCTGTCTGTTTTTTTTCAAGTCGGTTGACCAAAACAGAACCCGTTATTCAATCTGGGGAGACGTACGTACCAGTGACTTATATACAGAGTGGAGATAATCTACCTTAAGTACAGCAGTCCTAACTATGAGCCCAAGAGAATATTTTCTCACCCCTTTTTTTTTTCTTTACCGTTTCTGTGCATCACGTACCTGACTTCATCTCAACAGAGGTCATTTGCAACCTACGTCTTTTTTTTCCCCCCTAATTTACCATTTGTAGTTCAACAGAAACCGTACGGTAATTTGGCCTTATCGATTTTATTACAGATATCTAGAATTTTTCACTGGCCGATATCAAAAATTCGTTTGCCACCTATGAGAGCGGCCAATCCGTCAGTCTGTCTGTCCGTGTCAGAGGTCGCGAACGTTCAAAATTCCGTTGAAGCTTCACTTCCAAACCTAGTATCGGATGCGAACTACAATGTATCACAATGCAGCCCAATATCAATGTCATTAACATATATATGTGGAAAACAGAGGACAGGTGCCAAATCTTGATCCCCGAGGCACACCACTTGATGCGTCCAACCAATTCTGAGCGTTCTTGACCATCACTATCGTCTGCTTTACAGCCAGTCGAACAGTTCACCTCAGACATCATAGTACAATCCCGTCTATAGTATAACCCCGTCTATACCATGTGAGCACATAGAGGGGAAGTGAGGAGGGAGACATATACTGTACTGCCTGTCTCGAGAGAAAGCAGGAATACCAGAGACTTCGTCGGAATGACTGGCACGAAAGTAAACACAGATCAGAATGCGTTTTTTAAGTCCACCAGCGGCAGCAGACCACGAGAAGGTGCTCTGAGGGAAGAATGAACACGTCCGGGTTTCCCGCCGCGTCGTGACGTCATGATGCCTTCGGGACGGCGCCAAAGCCGGGAATAAAACATAGAAAAAAAAAAGAAGAAATATTCACATCACCAGACTATTGCACTCTCCCGCGAGGCACAGTTATTGTAACCCCCTTGAGTACGACGGTACGCCCTTTTAGTACAAGGGTACGGTCTTTTAGCACAAGGGCATGGCCTTTTAGCACAAGGGCACGGCCTTTTAGCACAAGGGTACGGTTTTTTAGTACAAGGGTACGGACTTTAGCACAAGGGTACGGCCTTTTAGTACAAGGGCACGGCCTTTTAGCACAAGGGCACGGCCTTTTAGTACAAGGGTACGGCCTTTTAGTACAAGGGTCCTTCAAGCACGAAGGCACGGACCTTCAGCATGAAAGCACTGCCTCTCAGTATAACTTTAGGACGACCCCCGAGCATACCGCTGTGGTCCTCAAGCACGACGGCGAGGCCCTTGAGCACGCCAGTAAGGCCCGTAGGCATAATGGCCAGGGTCAGGTCAAAGATCACGCTTATCATACGTAAAGGTCGAACCGTCGTGGTAAGGGGGTCGAACAGCCAGCGAACCGTCGTGGTCAGGGGTTGAACCGCCGGCGAACCGTTCGTGGTCAAGGGGTTGAACCGCCGTCGAACCGTCGTGGTCAAGGGTCGAACAGCCTTCGAACCGCCGGCGAACCGTCGTGGTCAAGGGGTTGAACCGCCGGCGAACCGTTCGTGGTCAAGGGGTTGAACCGCCATCGAACCGTCGTGGTCAAGGGGTCGAACCGCCATCGAACCGTCGTGGTCAAGGGGTCGAACAGCCTTCGAACCGCCCGCGAACCGTCGTGGTCAGGATTCGAACCATCGTGGTCAGGGAAACCAAACACTGAAAAATACGACCCGGAGAGCCAAGTGGGAGAGAAACTAACTAACAAGAGCAGAACGTGCGACGTCTGGTTCAGTTCTCCGCTACGGTGGCTAACCGATGAGGAGGGAGCGCGCTGGCTGGCTGGCTGGAGTGGCGAGAAGAACGTGCCGATGGATGGGGGTAGAACATGTTAATGGCGACGGGTGAGAGGACACACCGACGGATAACGTAAAAAGAAATCAATTATAATTTCAATTTCACATATAAATTCTCTTCCCTCTCTCTCCCCCTCCTCGCCCCCTCCCGCCGTTCAACCCAAACTCCCCTCCACCTCCACCTCAACCTCCTCCTCCTCTCCACCCAACACCATCCAATCAAAATCAAAATATAAGCTCAACTTTTTTAAGCTGTCAAGCTCTGGCGTGCGCGGGGCGCGGGGAGGGGGGAGAAACCTGTCATGGGAAGCTGGACGACGTGGCATGCGTTGGCAGGACAGTCTGACGGTCGGGAAAGCACGAATGGCCCCCAGTCACGTGACCCTTAAAGGTCAAGGGAAAAGGTCACGCCGCAATACCCGAGGATCGTGCCGTCGTGTCCGAGGATCGTCCCTTCGTGTTCAAGGGTCGTGCCGTCGTGCTCAAGGGTCGTGCCGTCGTGCTCAAGGGTCGTGCCGTCGTGCTCAAGGGTCGTGCCGTCGTGCTCAAGGGTCGTGCCGTCGTGCTCACACGTCCCACCGTCGTGCTCAAGGGTTATGCCGTCGCGCTCAAGGGTCGTCACGTCGTGCTCAAGGGTCGTGCAGCCGTGCTCAAGGGTCGTGCCGTCGTGCTCAAGGGTCGTGCCCAAGGGTCGTCACCGTTGTGCTCAAGGGTCGTGCCGTCGCGCTCGAGGGTCGTCACGTCGTGCTCAAGGGTCGTCACGTCGTGCTCAAGGGCCGTGGCGTAGTGTTGGAGGGGTTGTGCCGTCGTCCTCAAGGGTCGTGCCATCGCGCTCATATGGGTCGTATCCTGCCACTCAAGTGGATGAGACCTTTTACGCCCCTAAAAGGTCTCCAGACGCATTACAGAATTTGAAAAATGATCTTTAACATCACGCTGGATACAGTCAGTGTGAGGTGTGTGTATATATATATATATATATATATATATATATATATATATATATATATATATATATATATATATATATAGTTCTTTTTTAAGTTTGCTAAAGAAGGAACAGAGAAGGGGGCCAAGTGAGGACACTCCGTCTAAGGCTCAGTCCTCTGCTCTTAACGCTACCTCGCTAATGCGGGAAATGGAGAATATGTATAAAAGAAAAAAAGAAAATATATATATATATATATATATATATATATATAGAGAGAGAGAGAGAGAGAGAGAGAGAGAGAGAGAGAGAGAGAGAGAGAGAGAGAGAGAGAGAGAGAGAGAGAAACCTCCCAGTGAGTGAATGTACTATCTGCAAAATCATCTTCAGGAAAACAAGCGAGGACAGAGGACTTCCCCTTGGTGATTAAGTCTAACCCATTATGAAGCAAGATAGGCAGAAGACATAAGCAAACGTGGCAACCTGTGGAGGGCAATAGTTTGTGGAGGACAACTCAAAAGCCCAGTGCTCCTGCTGTCCCACACATTCCTAGACAGAGTGATATTCTTACCCGGCAATTTTTTTGAACTTCCCTTTGTCACCTTGACAAGAACAAGACGACAGGTGTGTCAGCGAGACGACGACAGCACTGCATGACTTGCTGACAGCACTGCATGATCACCACACCGGCATACACACAAGGTAAGGGAGTCACGGCCTGGAAATTACCCGTCGCATTAGCTTTACGTCTGCCGTTGGGAAACGTAAGGAAACCATCATCCTAGAAAGAGCCGTAAACGATTCAGAAGACTTCGGTAAGGCTCCGCATCAAAGAATACTGGCAAAGATTTAGTCAAGTGGCGTTCGCGGGGTTACTGTACTTCAAGCAGATACGAAATGGCTTGACGGGCCGTAAACAAAGAGCTGTGATTAACGGTCAAGCCTCAGAACAGTTGCACGTAACAAGTGGCGTGCCACAAGGATCAGTCTTGGGACCGGTTCTCTTTCTCGCCTGTATCAATCCTGCAAACGGGCTGCATAGCAAGCTATCAGAATTCGCGGATGACACCACGAAGTTGGGAAATAAAGCTGCGTAGGAACTTAAACGTCTACAGCTTCAAACTGACATAAGACAAACTGATGGGCTGGGGTTCGTAAGGGCAAAGTTGTTAATACCAGTAGTAAAACCGAAAAAGGGGAATCTACAGTATTATGAATTTCTGCCGAACTCCAAAAGGAAAATGAGGACAAAGACTTGGGCGTGATAATCTCTCGTGACTTAAACCTGAGCGAGCAGTGCATGGATGCAGTGAAAAGAGCGAGGGCATTTCTTGGATTAGCCTTCGTCCGGGGAACTCATCATTCCAATTCACTGGTTCGTCCACAATCTTCAATATCGTGTTCAGTCGTAATCACCCACAAAAGTACAGCGCTGGGCTATCAAGATGATGCCCGAATTGAGAGACAAAACCAAATGACATCAGAATTGACGACTCGAATCCATTTAGCTTAGAAAAAGGGGTCGAGAGACGATCTTATATAAATACTCAAACTTATCAAAGGCTTTGATAATGATAACCTTGACCTATCAAGTTACAGGAGACTTGATTCGTTTGATTTAATGAAGTAATGGATACACACACACACACGTGGTCAACCATTATACCTAGAACGAGGCACGAAGTGCTTTTTCTTCAACACGAACGATTTGTTAATTAGTGTGGCTGAAAGCAGGGCTACAGATACGTTTCAGAATAGGCATGATAAATACTTCGACTCAAAAGTCACTATGACTTAACATTATATGCGCCTCCTTAAGTCACCATGACTAACTGCGGGTTCTTCTCCTTAAACTATCTGTGTGTGTGTGTGCCTTCTAACTTTTTACCAACCTAATCTGTGAGTTCCTGGTATCCTCCAATGTCACAAACAGCCTGGAAAGGATCTAACGGTCTGTGGCTGTCGGAATTCCTTTGTATTCCCTTTGTACAACGGCACTACATGACCACGACGGCACTGCATGGCCACAAACAGCACTGTGTGACCACAACGGGTACTGTGCAACCCCGACAGGACTGCATGCCACCAACAACACTGCATGGCGACTGCATGACAGACACCAAGGGCACTGCATGACTACCCGAGAACCTCACGGTTGCCGTGGTCTTTAATTACTGTGTGTGTGAGGGAGGGGCGTGTGTCAGGCGAATGAGGTGACAAGGGGGAAGGAGGGATCAATGTGCGCCATGACAACATGACCACAACACTGTCAATCCCTCGTGGAGTTTCAATGTCACCCTAAACACCACGAGATGGATCAGGTTAACCCCAAGCACGCCCTCACACCACGCCACGCCACACCATAACCATGACCTACGCATGAGCGAGGTACGTTCCCCCCGCACGTGATGCCGTCTAGCATGATCCATCAGTGCCTCGTAACGTGTGTATGGTTCGGTCTCTCCGCCGCGTGTGGCACCAGGAGATAAGAACAGATAAAGAAAAAAAGAGAAGAAAAACAGGCATGATATACGTAATTCCTCCACTCCGCTCTGAAGTTCCAAGATTATGACATATCCCAGTTCTTGGTGAGCAGAAACACACCGCCAAAGTCATTCTGTGAGGCAGGAGGGCAGCTCTGGTGAGATCTAGGATCACAGGTGTAGCAATATGTATAACCATTAAGACCGACTCTCGAACACTAACACTATATCATCAGAGAGTCACACAGCCATCGGGAGGATCTGATCCCTAAAAAATTCACAGTGACTCCATCCTAACCTGGCTGGCTGGCTGGCTGGCTGGCTGGCTGGCTGGCTAGCTGGCTGGCTGGCTAGCAGCAGCAGCTCCCCCTAAGGCCAAGTACGTCAATATCGGCAAGCGCCTGGCTGGCTATAAGACATGGTTAATGTGGGACGACGATGTGGCAAGCTTTTCCAGTCGCCACCGTGGAAACTCGGCCAACCAAAACTCGGCCAGTTCCTGGAACCAGGCCAAGGAGGTGTGTACACCACTGCTACATATATACATCGCTATGGTTTTGCGGGGGATCTAAATGCAATATCTCCCACACAAACACTGTGTTCCACAGGAAGACGAAAACCTCCGCCCACAGCCAGGATGAATATGCGATGGTTTACGATCGTCAGAGACAACTCTTGACAGTGACCGAAAGGACTTTGTGGGCCCAAGGTGCAAGACTGGCTACGAGTCGCGGATGCAGACGACACACGTAGATCATTATGAACAGGTCACCGGATGACCCCTGAATCACGCGGAAACGAGTTCATGGAAAACCAAAGCTCTCTTAGGATAAAGACGCTGCGATATAATGGTAGCGGGGCTAAAGGCGCTCTCTCTCTCTCTCTCTCTCTCTCTCTCTCTCTCT
This sequence comes from Panulirus ornatus, assembly GCF_036320965.1. Classification (NCBI taxonomy): domain Eukaryota; kingdom Metazoa; phylum Arthropoda; class Malacostraca; order Decapoda; family Palinuridae; genus Panulirus; species Panulirus ornatus. The sequence continues at coordinate 10,448,588 of NC_092288.1, read as the reverse complement.
CTCTCTCTCTCTCTCTCTCTGAGCACGCACTCGCGCGCGTGTGTGTTAATACCTACTAGTACGCGGAGGAACTTCTGTATGTGGAGGAAGTTCTACACTCTTAGGGCCCCATGTCTTTTACTAATTTTTTTTTCTCTTGCTAACATACAACCTTTTAAACCTCTGAATGCCGTCAACATTCACCATTTCATAAAGTTTATTCCATTCATCCACTACTCCATTACTAGAGAAAGTATTTCTTTACATCTGTTCAAAAAAAACAAGTTTCTTGCTTAATTTCATGTTATGGCCTCTGGTTGTTCTCCCCTTGCATCTTGCAACGACCCGCTCATTACTAGCATCATTAAACTGGTTTGAAAACATCAAGGTTCGTGATCAAGCCACCCCTCACTCTGCTCTCTTCCACGGTGGACGAATTCAAAGCCTCTAACCTTTCCCTGTAACTCAGCTGTCTTAATTATGGTACCACCTTTGTTGCTCTCCTCTGGACCTTCTCTGTTAGTTACGTGTCTTTCTTTAAGTGCGGTGACCAAACCTGAGAAGCATATTCTAGTTTTTGGCCTTAGGAGCGAAGTCTACTCACAATTCCCCTCTCACAAGAGACTGTTTCCACACTAGATTATATTCATACTGGGGTCGCCTTCCACAGACCTCACTCCTCGAGTTCGTTGCGTTCATCTGTGTTTGAATTTCATCACCCACGTTCCAGGCCCACTCTGGAACTGTTTAAAGTTTCATACCCACGGTCCAGACCCACTCTGGAACTGTTTAAGTTTCATCACCCACGGTCCAGCCCCACTCTGGAACCGTTTAAGTTTCATCACCCACGGTCCAGCCCCACTCTGGAACTGTTTAAGTTTCATCACCCACGGTCCAGACCCACTCTGGAACTGTTTAAGTTTCATCACCCACGGTCCAGCCCCACTCTGGAACTGTTTAAGTTTCATCACCCACGGTCCAGACCCACTCTGGAACTGTTTAAGTTTCATCACCCACGGTCCAGACCCACTCTGGAACTGTTTAAGTTTCATCACCCACGGTCCAGACCCACTCTGAAACTTGTCCAGTCCCCACGCACGTCGGCGCAACCCACCTCGCTTTTCAACCTCCCTCGCGCGACTCGGGCATCGACAGCAAACATGTACAGGTCGGGAGCTCAAACCCTTCTGGCAAGTAGTATACATAAACCACGACAAGCAGTGGTCCTACCACACAACCCTGCGGGGCGCCGCCCGGGGGGAACCTCAACCCATTCCAGGAAGGCTCCTGTGACTTGCACCATGGACACGTCACACCGCCCAGGGATATAACCCACAGGCCATCAAAACGACGCCCTTCGGAAAGCACCTGCCGACCACACACTCCTACACGTACGTAAACACTACATGACACACACACACACACACACACACACACACACACACACACCACAAACACACATGCACGCTCAGTAAGAACGGACAGGGAGTGCCTCTCTCTCTCTCTCTCTCTCTCTCTCTCTCTCTCTCTCTCTCTATATATATATATATATATATATATATATATATATATATATATATATATATCCTACACACGTTTCAGAAATACGTTCGTACTGTACACACAGCCCGTCAGAGCTGCTATATACAGCCTCCGCCGCGGTGGCTCAGAGGCAAAAAGTAGGTGATAAATAACACGCAAAAAGCTGGACAAAACAGGTGGCTCGCCCGGCGCTCACGTGAGGCTGGTGGCGGTCTTCCCTGCCAGAGAAACAGGTTCTGCATGCTCATACCGCGGCCCTGAGAACCTAATGAACAGCTGGTGGCCCTGACAACCCTCAGGTGGCCCTGACGACCCTCAGGGCCAGACGATGCCCTGAAGCGACTCTCAGGGCCAGCTTCAGGCTCTGGCAAACACCATACCTACTTAGTGACCCAGGTAACGCTCAGGGCCAGTTGGTGTCCCTAATGACCCTCAGGGCCAGGCGGCGTCTCAGACAACCCTCAGGGCCAGCGGCTGACCCTGAGAGCCCCCATGACCAGCTACTGATCCTGATAGCCCTCATGGCCAGCTACTGACCCTGATAGCCCTCATGGCCAGCTACTGACCCTGAGAGCTCTCAGGGGCCAACGGCTGACCCTGAAAAACCCTCAGAGAAAAGTGGTGTCCCTGACATCCGTAATGATCAGCTGACGATCTTGACGGCCCTAAGGGTAAGCTGGTGACCCTTACAACCATCAAGGGTAAGTGATGACCCTGAATTATTCCCTGAAACAGCCAGCCGATCGCTTCAACAGGAGCCCTCAGGGGGCAGCTGATGACCCCTGGATGCCCTGAATGACGCCCCCACGGCCGAGGTCGCACCAAATAACCCCTCGCGAGACCCTGACAACAACTCTCAGGGCCAGTGGCTGAACCTGACGACCACCCTCAGGGCCAGCGGACGATTCTGACAACCCTCAGGGCCAGCGGACGATCCTGACAACAACCCTCAGGGCCAGCGGACGATCCTGACGACAATCCTCAGGGCTAGCGGACGATCCTGACGACAACCCTCAGGGCTAGCGGACGATCCTGACGACCACCCTCAGGGCCAGCGGACGATCCTGACAACAACCCTCAGGGCCAGCGGACGATCCTGACGACAATCCTCAGGGCTAGCGGACGATCCTGACGACAACCCTCAGGGCCAGCGGACGATCCTGACGACCACCCTCAGGGCCAGCGGACGATCCTGACAACAACCCTCAGGGCCAGCGGACGATCCTGACGACAACCCTCAGGGCCAGCGGACGATCCTGACAACAACCCTCAGGGCCAGCGGACGATCCTGACGACAACCCTCAGGGCTAGCGGACGATCCTGACGACCACCCTCAGGGCCAGCGGACGATCCTGACGACAACCCTCAGGGCCAGCGGACGATCCTGACGACAACCCTCAGGGCCAGCGGACGATCCTGACGACAATCATCCCCCCCCCAAACCATCATCACAAGAGACCAGCACACGAAAGAAAGAAACAAAAAAACAAAAGCATATGCCGAAGTGACGAGGGATCAGGAGAAACAAAAAAAGGCGTGTCACCGTTGATAAAAAGGCACCACACAGCGACGTCTGCCCAGGCCATTTAATCATAATGGCTACATTAGGAGCCATCTGACAAGGGCGCGGAGCCACAAGCCATTAGAGCCATTTCAGAGCTCCGTGCCTCATCCATCCCACCCCCGCCTAAGTAACGGGTCCAACGTTCACAACAACAAAATATGAATTATGGACCATAACGAACGAAGGACGAAAGTGTACGTCGGACAACTACAAACTTCACCTCTATGGTGGGGGTCTCACTGTACTGCTACGTAAACGTGAAGGGGCTTCGAACCCCAACCTCACCGTGTATATGGAAGGAGTCCAACCATTCCTTCATTATGGTCTAACGCTTAAATGTCCTAAGGAGAGAGAGGGTCGGGTCTCCATCTGTGGATAAAATATGATGTTACGGCCTCTTGGTAGAATTCAATTTACTCGAAGAAAGTGGTAGAAAGTTTGTACGTTTAAGACAGCAGGTGGCAAAACGAGAGAGAGAGAGAGAGAGAGAGAGAGAGAGAGAGAGAGAGAGAGAGAGAGAGAGAGAGAGAGAGAGAGAGAGAGAGAGAGAGAGAGTTTTTTTCAAACCACATGACATCAAATGCTCGAAGACTTCAAAAGTCATCGAGAAGTGCGAGGGGGCGTGTTGACACACGGGGGTCTGGACGAGGGTGAAGATTACAGTCGAAGATGTGGACCAGGTTACTGTGAGAACATCACTGGAACACTGGATCTCTCTGAAAGGTGAGGACTTCAGATGAGGCATTGGCTCACGTCATGGTGCTTGAGAGAAGAGAGGTCACACAAGATTAAGGCTTCGAGAAAGCTGGTGAAAACGAAAGGGGCAAAATATTCAGAAAATGAATGGCAAAAGATCTAGGTCTACCAGAGTTTACAGGTCGTACCAGGTGAACACCGCCCCTGCCTGAACCCACCCCCGCTCTCATACCACTGGCAGCAGACACAGGCGGAAATACAACGCACGAAATTAAAACCAGGATCCAAACGACCTAACGTGACCCATAAAACACAACACCTATTGAAAAATATACATATACTTTCTGTACGTGAGCGCATTCTCGGAAACATAACACGGGTTATTAAGACAGTACACGCATAGACAGGGTGCCCGAAAGCCGTTCCATGACCGAGACAGAAACGTGAGAGGCGAGACGTGACAAAGCAGCACTTCCATAATATATAAAGGGAAAGGCGGTGACGACACGGTGAATCCTGGTGACGTGGCTACACCAGTTACAAAAGTCGTTGAACAGAACACGCGTCCAATAGAGTTCGGGGTGGGACACGACACCATGAGAGTCGAGACTCTCTCTCCCCATACTGTATGATTAGCTGATTACAAAACTGGCTAATTACACGTACGCATTAGAACACACATACACACACACACACACACACACACACACACACACACACACAGAGTCGCATCCTATGGTACGATGCCTTAAATGCCATACTGTTCAACGGAGACAAGTATGAGGCTATCTGAAGAATGAGTGAAGCACACTTGACCATATCAGCCGGGGAGGCCTTGAACACACAGCAGCACGACCAATCCTTACACTCGACGACACGACCCTTGAGCACGACGTGACGACCCCTCGAGCACGACGTAACGACCCTTGAGCATGACTTGACGATCGTTGAGCACGACGCAATGACCCTTGAGCACGACGTGACGAACCCTTGACCATGATTTGATCGTTGAGCACGACGCAATGACCCTTGAGCACGACGTGACGACCCCTTGAGCATGACGTGACGACCCTTGAGCACGAGGAAACGACCCCTGTAACACGACGTGACGTCCCCCGTAACACGACGTGACGTCCCCTGTAACACGACGTGACGATCCCTGTAACACGACGTGACGTCCCCTGTAACACGACGTGACGACCCCTGTAACACGACGTGACGTCCCCCGTAACACGACGTGACGTCCCCTGTAACACGACGTGACGTCCCCTGTAACACGACGTGGACGACCCCCTTGAGCACGAAGGGAGGACTGTAAGGTGCCATGTCGTCCATTCTTCACCTGCCTCTAGGAAACAATTATATCGCCAACAGAGCGAGTTCCTTTGAAAACCATAATTAACCTCCTTCCCCTAGAGTTTGTTCCCGAACAAGAAAAAAAAAATAAAAAAGACAGTCAATAACAGGTGTTCTCTAACAGTCAAAAAGAGATCTCCACTTCATCAGCAGGTGGTGCCCTTACGACACTCGAGGGTTCTTCAAGGTCATCATTAAGGTACCTGTTTAACAGCGGGTTCTTCACGTTCACCGGAACCTTCCAAGAGGTCAGAAATCGACCTTGGTCATCACGAGATACCTCCTAACAGTCAGTAATCTACGGACGGGGTCATCCTAACCTAACCTAACAGTTCCCGCAGGTCGTCGTGAAACGCCACCTAACAGTCCGAAATCTTCAGGTCATTACACACAACCGTCAGGTAACTTTCTTCAGGTCACCAACACGTACCTCCAGGCGGTCCGAAATGTTCAGGTCACCGAGAGAGCACTGCTTGCCAACGGTCGTTCTCCTGTGGTGCCTGCTGAGAGAGAGAGAGAGAGAGAGAGAGAGAGAGAGAGAGAGAGAGAGAGAGAGAGAGAGAGAGAGAGAGAGAGAGAGAGAGGAGCGAGGAGGAGCGGCGCGTGTCAACAGAACATTACCGTACCATAACAGGTGGAGAATTAGGTGTCATTAGGAGTGCCTGACCCGCTTGGCCAGCAGAGCGTCGGGCATTAAGGGAGCCACTGTCCCCATCCACACACACACACCCACACCCTCCCCACACACATATATATACACACACCTCTCGGGTAAGGACACAAGTCTCGCTTAATGTTCACAGGTCCTGGTTCTGGACGCGAGTCCTAATCCAGGCCTCCCTCCAGCCGGGCGCATGAAAAAAAAAGAGAAGGGGCGCGAGAAACAGAGACTGAAATACGTTCATCCACACAGCTGTCGGTCGTTATCAAACAGGCAGGGAAATATACATTACGAGTAATATGGTAAGAGAATGTCCGTAAGTCTCAACAGAGGGGAAAGTGTGAAGGGGGAAAACAAACCATGAAGGAAATGTATTAAGTGATATCCTGGAGTTGGGAGAAGGTTTGGCCAAGAGGCAGTGGAGGGATGAATGGGTCGTCTTGGTTCCCCCGAGGTCGAGGATGGCGTGTGCGGGATTCACGCCGGCGCAATCAACGAAGTATGACGCGTATGATAACGAAGGGAACGAGGTCGGGGGACCAGACGAGCGAATCACACCTGGGGATCACATGAGGAGACCAGACGTGGAGATCACATGAGACCAGGCAGCAGGAGGATCATACGTGAAGACCAGACGACAGGACGTGACGTGAGGGCCAGACACACAGCCCAGACGTGAGGACCAGACGCACAGCCCAGACGTGAGGACCAGACGCACAGCCCAGACGTGAGGACCAGACGCACAGCCCAGACGTGAGGACCAGGCGTGAGGGCCAGACACACAGCCCAGACGTGACGACCAGACGTGAGGACCAGACACACAGCCCAGACGTGGGGACCAGACGTGAGGACCAGACGTGAGGGCCAGACACACAGCCCAGACGTGACGACCAGACGTGAGGACCAGCCGTGAGGGCCAGACACAGCCCAGACGTGCGGCCCAGACGTGGAAGGCCCTGGAGGGAGGGTGGGTGAGGGTGGGTCGTCCCCCGGGCCACACAACTTCACCATCCTGCCAAACACTGCTCTACGGAGGCCCCGCCAAGGCCAGGTCAGGTCAAAGTCCACGACATCATCATACCTAATGGTCGTTCCGTCGTACTCCAGGGTCGTAATAGTATCGCACTCAATGGTCGGAACGTCGTGCTCAAGGGTCGCACCGTCGTTCGCAAAAGAGGGGAGTGGGTTATTCTGTGAACACCAAGCGTAGGTCGCCAGAAGCAGAGGCGAGAACTACGCCAGACAACATCCATAACAATGAGCCAGACAACTGTTGTAGGGCGGTGACATAACCACAATGTGTCCTCAGCTAAGCGTGCTGTCCCGACATTCCCTCGACACGCTCAAACCTCACTATCACCTCCATTAAACAGGCCTCTCACATACCGGCCCACCTCAGGATTCAAGCTTAAGTTACAAAGTCCCCAAGCTTAATTTACAAAGTCCCCAAGCTTAATTTACAAAGGCTCCCAAGCTTAATTTACAAAGTCCCCAAGCTTAATTTACAAAGTCCCCAAGCTTAATCTACAAAATCCCCAAGATTAATTCACGGAAGTGTGTGTATACCTTCAGTATCAAAACCGGGAGAGTCAGCGACTTACTATAAAACTCAATTTCTGGTCATGACAGCCGTGGTACAGTGACAGCACGGCGGCTGACCGTGTGGGAACCGAATTAGAAGACGTGCACACAGGACCAGCCACCAGCAGGGGGATACAAAAGAGATAAGGGAGCAAGGTGTCTCTGACGTTCCTCCTCAGTTAAGATATCTATTAAATGTTCCAAGGGATGTTATGGGCTGAAGACAACGTCGGTCTCCTTGCCATGTCACACACCATCAGCTAAACCACTCTTCAAGTGACCGTAAAGGCTCCTAATCTGAGGGTATAAAGACGGGAAATACTTGCGTGTCTAAGCCCAGCAAACAGACTTGTTGCTTAGCTAAAGCTTTGGACCAACACCAGTCCGCACAGATATGCCTGCCCCGCCACACCACCCCTCGCCGGTCCACACACACACACACACACACACTCCTGCTGAAGCCGGACCACCATCGCCCCACACCACGTCCACACGCTCCTGCTGAAGCCGGACCACCATCGCCCCACACCACGTCCACACACTCCTGCTGAAGCCGGACCACCATCGCCCCACACCACGTCCACACACACACACACCCCTGCTGAAGCCGAACCACCATCGCCCCACACCACGCCATCTATACATATTAGGAACACAAGTTCCCGTTACTATCCTGCAGGAGATAGCCCTCGTCCCAGACCCATACGTCTGTTACCAGTCCTTCTCAAGTACCGCCCGTCCACCACCCACGTGCGCGGCCCCGCCACACCCACTGCTACGCATCCAGACAGACGGACTGGTGGCGCTGGTGGCTATGACGTGGTGCTAGCAATTACTGCACGCACTCCGCCCTGGGCCCACCAGCAACACTGTGCAATCCCTCTCCACTTCGGCCCACTGGTTCAGGCTGACGTCCAACCCACCAGGAAGTGTCTCTTTACGTCCAGCCCACCTGGACTTACCTCTCAGGTCCAGCCCACCGGGATTTCCGATAAGATCAAACAGGAAAGATTTCCTCCACCAAGTTGCGCCACTCGAACAGCCCCGGCCGCCCCTCAGTGCGTGTCGACACAAAACCTTGGTTACCGAAGATCCTCGTCCCCTTACAAGCACGACTCTCACTTACGCGTCGTACTTTACGTACTTCATACCATTTTATAAGTGTGGTGGTGGTGATGATAAGTGCAGGGAGAGTCACAACCCAGGGGGCATAGTTGGCTGTGAATAATTCGTGCATACCGTTTTGGCAAGACGACTGTCGCCATCACTAGACACAAGACTACTTGAACCAGTCTGGTGCGGAGGCACGATCCATCACCACGTCCAACGCACGGGTGAAGGCCAACCACACACCAGCAGGAGAATGAAGGAATGAGGAAGACATACTGACGGGGAAGAAGGAGGAGGAGGAGGAGGAGTTGTTAGTACAACAGGAGCAATGATATGGGTGATGAATATTGGGAAACGGTTAAGCAGGAAAGAAAGGTCAAAGGGAGTAGGAGGCAGGCGAGGGTTAGTGGGAAGAGACGTCGTGGCCTTGATAAGAACTGCTGACTGTAGTGGCAGGCAGGCAGGCAGGCAGGCAATCAGTCACACAGACAGGAAGGCTGGCAGGTACACACAATGACTGTGTGAGGCAAACCAAACCATAATTCCTATAATTATACGGTCTGCAGTCCCACGCCCTGCGGGACTTGACTAAGGATGGTTAAGGAGCTGGTTTCGGGACATTAAGCATGCCTCGTGGAGCGGACATGTGTAAATGAGGCCACTGTTCGTTTGTGCCTGACACCCCCTGGCAAACGTGGGATTGGCAATCAGGTATAAGAAAACGTCATTAACAAGTGCACTGTAATCCCTGGCCAAACGACCATTTAGCAGCAGATGGGCGTTAAAGGAAACGATGACACGTAGGAGACTTGCAGGAGAACCACTTCCCATACAATACCAGAGGTGCGACCGTATCATCCCGCGTGGGGAACGAGGTGCGACCATATGATCCCGCGCGGGGGAACCCCTCCGAAACGAAACAACGTGGACGAAAATGGCGACCCAGACTTCGCCTGCCGTCCATCTGTCTCATCAATCTTCAGGTCCTGGAAGCATGGGGGGCAGGCAAGGGACCAAGAGGGAGGGAGGGCGAGGGCGGGGCGCCTCAGGGAACGAAGAAAATAAGATAAAGGAAAGAAGGACAAAAAGGGGAATGAGGGCCCTTGTGGTGAAGGGGGACCCCCCGAGTCCCTCACAGTTCAGTGCGACAGCGTCGTTAAGTCACTTGCTGCGGAGAGGAACTGGCAGGGAAAAAGTTTGATGGTACATTTTCCACAGAATTATTCCATACTCTTATATCTTCATCTTATTTTCTAACTTTTATCTTATTTTCTCAGTTTTATCTTATTTTCTCAGTTTTATCTTATTTTCTCACTCTTTTATCTTATTTTCTCACTCTTTTATCTTATTTTCTCACTCTTTTATCTTATTTTCTCACTCTTTTATCTCATTTTTTCCACTCTTCTATCTTCATCTTATTTTCACACTCTCTTTTACCTTATTTTTTCCACTCATATCGTCATCTTATTTTCTCACTTTTATCTCATTTTTTTTACTCATATCTTCATCTTATTTTCTCACTCTCTTACCTTATTTTTCACCCTCTTATATCTTATTTCCCTCTTACTAAAGCAAATGGTCAGATCTTGCTTCCCATTTTCACTCCTGTGGCAAATCAAGAGTCTGGATAGCGTACAACAAAACAGGAACTGAAATGGAGAGATGTTAATACAACGGTGTCTTAGGATGTACTGTGTACGTGATGGGCTGGTGGACACACTTGACTAGTGGCACCGCAGGTCCAGGCCCGGGAACCTGTCCGTCTCAATTGGTACTTCCACATCTGGTGGTTCCACACCTGGTACTTCCACACCTGGTACTTCCACACCTGGTGCTTCCACGCCTGGTGGTTCCACGCCTGGTGCTTCCACACCTGGTGCTTCCATACCTGGTACTTCCACACCTGGCGCTTCCACATCTGGTACTTCCACACCTGGTGGTTCCACGCCTGGTGGTTCCACGCCTGGTACTTCCACGCCTGGTAATTCCACGCCTTGTGCTTCCACACCTGGTACTTCCACGCCTGGTGCTTCTACATCTGGTGGTTCCACGCCTGGTGCTTCCACGCCTGGTGCTTCCACGCCTGGTACTTCCACGCCTGGTGCTTCCATACCTGGTACTTCCACACCTGGTGCTTCCATATCTGGTACTTCCACGCCTGGTACTTTCACACCTGGTGCTTCACACCTGGTAAATCCCAACTTATATATACTTTACATCTTGTACTTCTCACCTGGTACTTTAAACCTGGTACTTCCCAACCGGTACTTTAGAGCTGGTACTTCCCAACCGGTTCTTTAAACGTCCCACAAAAGCCAGTTACAGACGGACGACTTCCCTTCACCAGGAAGAATAACCACGAGTAATGACGGTAACATAACTAGGGGATACAACCATTACATGAAGAGTGCGTTGTGTGTGTGTGTGTGTGTGTGTGTGTGTGTGTGTGTGTGTGTGTGTGTTCCATCACATCAGCCGACGACACTAGGTCACCTGCTCACTCACACCTACAACCCCTCGCCTCTATCAACACCCACCAACCCACCGGGTGAGGCCACATGGAAGCGAATCTATCCCAAACTCTAAGGTACGTCAACGTTCTGGTTTCACTCATCATCATCATCATCATCCTTGAGCTCGCCAGCTTAACAAACCCTGGCCAAGATGTAGCAGATAACCACCAAACTACAACCGTACATACAACATCACACGTTTATACACTGATCACGTGTGTATCCACCCACTTGGTGACAGGTGGTTACAGAGATGACCCGCGGCCCGACGTAGAAACTTCACCAAACGCCATGTTGCCTAAGAGGCTGGAGCCAAGCGCACACACTCACCTCCCCTTGTCCACAATGTAATCACCGGAGCAAGAGGAGGAGGTTACGTGCCTCCGTTATACGGTAGTCAATAAAGGGGTACGGCAGGACACCGACTAAGTGTGTATCATTAAGTATATCGTGATGAGAGAAGGACCAGCGTGGCGCCTCCAGATTGATCCAGGACTCTTTTACATAAGCGTCCTACGCCTCAGGACTTTCATGTAAACAATATACCGACATTTCCAAACCCGAGGTCATTTTCAGAGCAGCTACGCGTGCGTCAGGTAAGCAAGCGTACGGTTACTGCAACGACGCATTCAAAACAACAGGTATACAGTGTATCGGATAAAACCACTATATTTGGTACATGCGCAAATGAGACACACATGAGACACGCAGACGCAGACCAGGTACGATCTCAGGCAAGAGAGGAGTCTAAGGGGAGGACCTGAACTCAACCTAGCCAACGCCTGAATATTCCAGTTGGCCCACAGGGAATGATCCATATGACTGGAGAACGCGAGAGCGCGAACTCCTCTTTTTTTTTTTTTTTTTTTTTTCATCATGCTGTCGTCCAAATACCAGAGATAAACAACACAGCCACATGACCAGTCGTAACGTATGGCACCAGCTGACCCTAACAACATCTCAAGTCACGAACCAAGTCCTCAATAAATCACCAAGTTGTGTCCCCCTTATGGCCAGTCCACGGGGGAGAGAGAGGGGTATGTGTGTGTGTGTCTTGACATCCTCACAGGTCCACATACACACACACACTCCCTCCCACCCTGGATCGTCTTCATCCTCACCAGGCAGACCCCCAAACCACTACACCGTGGGAAGTCGCACCCTCCTTATTCTAAAGCTTTCCAGCCCACACCAGAACCCCACGTCGCAACCTGTGCTTGTCAGATACGTCTGCCCTGGCCTTGTGTGACCCGCATGTGACAACATACCTCTAACATACCATCAATAGATCGTGACATACTTTGGTATACCACCACCACCACCAGCATCATCATGTGCCAAATAATATTACCAAACAGTCTCTATTGACGAAAAGACCCTCAGACCCTCCCTCACCCCTCGATATTCCGTCTATATTTGGGGGTTTACCAGCCATGACTCAGACCTCTGCCTTGTTATCTCTTGATCACTAACTTACCCGGATGTTGTACGTGAGTGACACCGTAAAAGAACGGGGAGGTTCACCGCATTCATGTCACAACGGAACAATTTACAATGACGTAATGTAAGTCAAGTGGTCAGTCATACTCGTTATCATCATATAGAGCGTTGCAGCGTCCCATCTATAGATGTAAAGTGTAAACAATGCAGTTTTCTTTCCTGCTACTGTATTAAGAAACCCGTGTCGTCTCAGCTAACATACAAAAAAAAAAGACAAAAAAATGTCTGTCTTGCTTGCAATTTTCAAAGTGGTCCTTGGCCTTATAAAATACTTATGAAAATCTCATTATTTCCTATTCCTTTGGGAAGACCTACTTCAATTGTTTTTTTTTTTTACAGTGGAAAGCATCTTGGAAAGAAACAAGAAAAAATATCACCAGTATGCAGTCTCTCGCTTAGCTTACTCTCAAATCTCAATTCAGCAAATGAATTCATTTACATACATCCGCGCCCCACCCTTACATAACTAAACCTTTCCTTAACAACGTTACGAAAACGAGTTCTTCATGGCCAGCGTCGCTGATAGCTCGGTCCAGATGAATGACCAAACTTGCAGTGAATGAATTATACAAGAGCAAGGCCTATGTTCCAATCCCGGGGGGAGAAGGAGGAGGTGGGGTTGGCTGGATACCTATCTTCATCACCTCCTAACCCCAATCGCGTAAAATGGTCATCATCTATTACAAACGATTGGTTCGCCCTCACCCAATCAGTGATTCCACTACACACACACACACACACACACACACACACAATGGGAAATCAGAGGTCTGACGGCCAATCAGACGTTGCAGGTCGCTGGCAGACAATCAGTGGTGCTGGTCAGCATGATTTACCCTCACCAACCCATCAGACGCTGTGAGTCACAATCACCCACGAGCTTCACACTCTACTAATCACTAATCCTGGGGTCATAATCATCCAATCAGAGGCAATTAGGTGACGGTAAGGCAATCAGAATATGACACAGAGGTCAGCTAATCAGAAAGGGGACACCAGATGGGACAGTATGGAGAGGTAGTTAGGAATGAGGTAATTAGCGCAACTAGTTCCTATTACCCAATCAGAAGCGGGGGCTGGATCACCATCAGCTAATCAGAGGCGAGGGGCTGGTTCACCATTACCCAATCAGAGGCGGGGGCTGGTTCACCATCAGGCAATCAGAGATGGGGGCTGGTCCGCCACAAACACAATCAGTGGTGGTTGACTCATGAAGGCCACGACCATCCACTATTCTTATTCCACCATGACGCTGGGTGTGTGTGTGTGTGTGTGTGTGTGTGTGTGTCACACCAATACATGGTGCCTGCGGTGGGAGGGTCTACTGACTGTATGACGTAAGTCCCCTCACCCCACACACACACACACAACCCCATCGCGCCACACACAACCCCATCGCGCCACACACACAACCAGCCACTCACCAACAGCACAGTGGAGGAGGAGTGTACTCAGCCGGGATGACTGCTGGCTTCTTCTAGGACCTGGGGGTATATCGAGCGGCTGATCAGGGAGCAGCGGTGTTAAGTAAGGAAAGGTCGAGGGTGAAGGTAGGGGGGAGGGCGTGGTGTCGACCACCCCCACACACCCACACACACATCCACACACACACTGCACGTATATACAATCACTCCTCCCGTTAGGGTGATATTCTCGTGCACCTCTTCCAGATACATCGGGGGGGCAAGAGGGGGGCGATCCACCAAGTGCAATTAAAGGACATAATTTTACCGTTACGACACCCGTCCCACAGTCAACCCAGCTGTTCATCCTCCCTCTAAATGGGTCGGTCGATAAATCGGGTGCCTGGCTTAGGCTAGAGAGCGTAGATTACTGTAAATGAGAGGGCTTTAATGAGGGCATTTACTTTCTCATGCCATCTCAGGAAACATATATAAAAAAAGAAAAGAAAACGCTTCGTAACCTTGAGAAAACTAAAGTAGGAGAAACTACATTCGACATAACACGACAATCTACATGACCCTTACTTTTAAAAGTAGATCTTCCCTTCTGTTCCTGCCTGCGTCGGGATGGTGCCAGGCCAGCTCTGGGTGTGCTAAGCGTGCCGGAACCATCCCTATCTGTCTCGCGCTAATGGTGTAAAAAACAAGGATAAAAGTATATAGTCTTCCCTGAGCTGTGATCACGGAAACACTGTCGTACAGGGTGTGTGTGTGTGTGTGTGTGTGTGTGTGTGTGTGTGTGTGTGTGTGTGTGTGTGTGTGCGAATTGCCCTCAGGGTGAGTCGAACTAGACCTCTTGGACCCAATTCTTCAAGGCTACACGACCGTCGTGTCGTGTTGGGAGGGGTCGCCCCGTTGTGACCTACAGGGATGGGGGGGCGTTGTTCACGAACACACTGGTGTGGCAGTCGGAGCAGCGGTGGGGGGGTCAATGTAGAAGCTCTTACAAATCACGGGCGGCTAAGGCAGGGAGACGGTATGCAGGCAGACCCTTCTACAGTAGCGAGGCTGGTGATGCTGGCCCCCCCCAACCCACAAGGAATCATGTGATTCCATCATCACCAACGACCCGCACCAAGATCACCAATTGATAACCCTTCCCCCAACCTCCCCTCCCTCCACCGCCCTCACGCAACAGTTCTCACACTCCTGTGGAAGGCATAGTGAAATAAGCCATAAACCAGCTATCAACGCCTCGGGCAAGACGGTACGACCATTTGAGCACGACGTTATGACCCTTGAGCACGACGGTATGACCCTCAGACACGACGGTACGACCCTCGGGCACGACGGCACGACCCTCGGACACGACGGTGCAACCCTCGGGCACGACGGCACGGCCCTCGGACACGACGGTATGACCCTCGAGCACGACGATTCGACCCTTGACCCGTCTCATCCGGGGTCATGTCAAAGACCAAGGCACCAACACAACTCGAGGGTAGCGTACCGTTGTGTTGTGGAAGACATAAAGGAGGAGACACACTGACAATCCAAACCACACATTAGAGTCACGTCTCTAAGCCCTCTGCACTTACCCACCCGGGGTCCAACACCCGCGAGCCTGCACCGACGTACTGTGGTGACGGACGGGCAGGTGACGAACACAGTTGCCTACGAGTAAATATCGTTGTCACGGTAACAAGGTTTGGTTTGGTGTCCAGCTCAAATGCCTGACCCTCTTTACCGTGATGCCTGTAGGGGGGAGGGAGACGAGCTCCCACAGATAGCAATCTGCAGTCTACCAAAACAATGACCCACAGTTCCTGATAATGACGATCCATGTTGAGGATTCCGCTGGTGAGACTTTATACACATACACACACACACACACACACACACACACACACACACACACACATATATACACACACACACACACACACACACACACACATATATATACACACGTTCGTCTGTTGTTTCATCAATAGTGTGGCTGTCCTTCGCAGTTTAAAGTCTCGCTACAATTGCGCCTACGGGTGACGTCGACACGGGACAATGGGGGAGGGGGGGAGAGACCCACGAGACAGCAGGTTCTCGAACCCTTGTTCTGGGGTTGTTCAGGTGGCGAGCAGCCACCTACAGCAAGCACTCGACCTTCTCTACCCTGCCCCTACTTGCTCACATCTCTCTCTCTCTCTCTCTCTCTCTCTCTCTCTCTCTCTCTCTCTCTCTCTCTCTCTCTCTCTCTCTCTCTCTCTCTCCTTACACTAACATCAACTGCCCTTAACACATGCACCCACACTCGAGTCTGAATGTAATTCACACACACTAAAATTCCCACTTACGTCCTCAAACAGTTTAGAGGAGGCTCGACCTCACGAACTGACTACATAATAACAACGGTAACTATTCCTAGGCTCACTTGGGAATCACAGCGACCGCCTGGAAGTGTGCCCCCTCGACCTAACAAGCAATGGCACAGTCAGTCAGTGTCAAGACCAGTACGGGACCAGTATTAACCCTGGTCACTTTTCAGAGAATCCCAGACCCATATTCACCCGATCTATGAAATGAAAACGAGACACAAAAACAGAACGAGAAAAAAAACAAAAAAAAAAACTTTCAATTCATAACAAAATCACAACATCCAATAACATATATGTACATTTTCATACATATTCGCCATTTCCCGCGTGAGCGAGGTAGCGTTAAGAACAGAGGACTGAGCCCTAAGAGGGAATATCCTCACTCCGCTGGTTGACACGGTACGAAGCAAGCAGGCACCCGATGCTCAGAGAGTCTTCCACCCTCCGTAATTGCCCTGGTGACCAAGCCGAGGGCCACGCCGCTTCCCTTAGTTACCTGGTGCCATGCGAACACTTCTGTCGATATACACAACACACGTCAGGCCCACGGCCAAAACCCAAACCTCCTCCTCTCCTTCTCCTTCTCCTTCTCCTTCTCACAGGACGAACGTACAAAGTGGGGAAAAGTTCCCACCCATGCAAATGTTTCTTTCGCATGGCTCAATGACGAATCAAATCTCCGTTTTCTTTTCGTCGGGACTTTTTTTTTTTTAAAATCTAATTAATGGTTCACGGAGGCCCAAGAGGGAGGGATGGGGGTGGGGAATATATACCAAAGGTCTGACTGTCCCAGATGTGACAGTTCATGTTTTAACACACCTCGTGTTAAAAGCTAAACTACTCGGACCATGGACCATGGCTATGTCGCTGAGTCCCAGTGATTTGCAGTGGCTTCTGGACTCGGGTTTCTCCGGTCAGGTCAGGGTATGTGTTCATAAACCTACCGTGACGTCAGTCCTAGTGCTGGTTTGGTGACGTCAGCCGCGACGGCTCTTGGCGTGTCACCGCGTTCTTGGAACGAGGGTCAAGCCAGCCACCTGGGGGAGGGTGTGACATCACACGCTGTATTGCCTTGCAGAGCTCCCTCCCTCCCTCCTCCCGCCCCGCGCCATGAGGTCAGCCAGCGTTCTCCCACTGACGTCAGACGGACCGGTACGTATTCAGATGAGGGAGGAGTGGAGGCCTCCACGAGCCAGGCAGGGGGGAAGGGCACCACAGGTCATTAAGCAGCCACCCGACCACACAGGAACCAGCCAACGCCCTCACACACACACACACCCCTTCCTCCCACGCCAACCTAGGGCGGCTCCAGACTCGATCCCATCAGTGCCCATCCTCCACACACACACACACACACACACACACGCACCAACCACGACCCCCTCCCAACCCACCAGTGCCCACTCCCCACGCCAACCACGGAGCCCCCGACTACGACTCCACCAATGCCCACCTCCAACCACCCCCTACGCCAACCACAAACCCACCACCAACCATCCCTACGTCAACCACAAAACCCACCAGTGCCCACCACCACCAACCACCCCCTACGTCAACCACAAAACCCACCAGTGCCCCCCACCATCAACCACTCCCTACATCAACCACAAACCCACCAGTGGCGCATCCCCCCCACGCCGACCACAAGACTCCCCTAACTCCTAAACATCAATCCAAGACTTGGGATTCTACCACGGCTTCCAACTATCGCCCGGGGGACAGGCAAGACTCTGTGCGGAAGGGGTGGGGAAACTTCTGACCCGCGGCGTTAAAGGGAAGAGAACCATCAGGTGCCGCACTAGGGAAAGCCAGGCAAAGGCGAGGGGCACCGCACCGCCCGCGCCCGCCCGCTCTCTTAGCTCGCCCGCCCTCCGCCCCAGTCGGGTGACTGGTATCTTCAAGTAACCGCGTATGAGAGAGAGAGAGAGAGAGAGAGAGAGAGAGAGAGAGAGAGAGAGAGAGAGAGAGAGAGAGAGAGAGACTACACTCACTCTCTCTCTCTCTCTACCTTAAGACAGTGTCATCTGGACTGTATGATCTAAGGGGAGGGAGACAGGATTACAGCATATCAACAGTGGCCAATGTTGCACGTGTACCGTAATCAACGACTAATAAAAGCAACGTTGAAAAGTGTCAACTGTAGCCAGCGTTGCAAGCTGCACCGTATTGACTGTCATCATGAGACGATTTTGGGAAGTTCAGCATATCATTGTGACACATGAACGAGCACCCCCCCCCCAAACTAGAACGTGCACTCAAGTGTGAATTAGGCGCTTCAATTCTTAACACGACAAGGTTGTCCTTAACACGCCAAGGTCGTCCTTAACACGACAAGGTTGTCCTTAACACGCCAAGGTCGTCCTTAACACGACAAGGTTGTCCTTAACACGACAAGGTTGTCCTTAACACGCCAAGGTCGTCCTTAACACGACAAGGTTGTCCTTAACACGACAAGGTCGTCCTTAACACGACAAGTTGTCCTTAACACGACAAGGTTGTCCTTAACACGACAAGTTGTCCTTAACACGACAAGGTCGTCCTTAACACGACAAGGTCGTCCTTAACACGACAAGGTTGTCCTTAACACGACAAGGTTGTCCTTAACACGACAAGGTCGTCCATAACACGACAAGTTGTCCTTAACACGACAAGGTCGTCCTTAACACGACAAGGTCGTCCTTAACACGACAAGGTCGTCCTTAACACGACAAGGTCGTCCTTAACACGACAAGGTCGTCCTTAACACGACAAGGTCGTCCATAACACGACAAGGTCGTCCTTAACACGACAAGGTTGTCCTTAACACGACAAGGTCGTCCTTAACACGACAAGGTCGTCCTTAACACGACAAGGTTGTCCTTAACACGACAAGGTTGTCCTTAACACGACAAGGTTGTCCTTAACACGACAAGGTTGTCCTTAACACGACAAGGTTGTCCTTAACACGACAAGGTTGTCCTTAACACGACAAGGTCGTCCTTAACACGACAAAGGTCGTCCTTAACACGACAAGGTTGTCCTTACCACGACAAGGTCGTCCTTAACACGACAAAGTTGTCCGTAATATTGCTCTACAAATCATTCCTAAACATTACAGTGACATAAAACACAAGTTAAATATACGGTTGTAAGGTTATGGCTACGTACCGTTAAGGGAGCGACCTAGGAATAATGAGTGTGTGTGTGTGTGTGTGTGTGTGTGTGTGTGTGTGTGTGTGTGTGTGTGTGTGTGTGTGTGTGTGTGTGTGTGTGTGTGTGTTGTGTGTTTCGTTGGTAAGCTTGGAAGCTTATCATTACATAAGCTTTAAAGAGCGCAGGCTTAATGACCCGGGCAGTGGCCCGAGGAAAGGACATACCTTAACCCCAAACTCGGAAGTTCAACCCTGTTTGACGTCAGTGTGACGTCATTCTCCCCCCACACCCCCCTTTACTAGCGTCGGGAAAGGTCTGTGTGTGTGTGTGTGTGTGTGTGTGTGTGTATGTGTGTGTGTGTGTGTGTGTGTGTGTGTGCAGGAGTAAAGACATGGTAAACACACACACACACACAAGATCAAGACAATGGGGCAACACGGGATGTAAAACTCTCTCCCCTTAACACACACACACACACACACACACACAGACACACACACACACACAATACATTACATCAACATTCCCCCGGGCGGCCTGTATATATTCTAACCTCTCCATGAACACCTGAGTTATGCCTCCCTGATGACATTAAAACATATGCCTCGGCCTGCAGATATCACACACCCTGGACCACAACGGCTTTTACACACCACCCGTCCTGCTGAAAGACATCAGGTTATCTGTCAATATGACCGACACAGCTTGTTACAGCACATCTCCCGTGCCCCCCCCACACCTCATATATTTCTAAGCAGGAGTATCAGTACAGATTATTATAGCACATCTCTTTCCCCCTCTCTCATATATTTCTAAAGAGTAGAATCAATACAGATTATGATAACACATCCCTTCCCCCCTCTCTCATATATTTCTAAGCAGTAGAATCAATACAGATTATTATAACACATCCCTTCCCCTCTCTCTCATATATTTCTAAGCAGTAGAATCAATACAGATTATTATAACACATCCCTTCCCTCTCTCTCATATATTTCTAAGCAGTAGAATCAATACAGATTACTATAACACATCTCTTTCCTCCCTCTCTCATATATTTCTAAGCAGTAGAATCAGTACAGCTTATTATAACACATCTCTTCCTCCCCTCTCTCACATATATTTCTGAACACTAGAATCACTGAAGTTGAGAGGTACAGACTCACTACAGTCAGTACATGGAAGTCAAGAGGGTAGCCAAAGGAGACAAATATTCCGACCAGCCAATATACAGTAGTCAGGGGCAGCTTGTGTGAGAGAGAGAAGGTGTACTTCAGCATTGAAAAAGGGAAAAGATATCTACATGAAAAAAAAGAGACTCAAAGTATAATATGATTAAGATACAACAATGAAAGACGCAAGGGGATATACACAAATGTTGAAGGAAGTTATAAAAATCAGAACAAAAACAATAAAAAAAAAATGTCTTTTCTTAAATCGATCCGTTAGGTCAACACGAGACAAGAGTCCAAGCCTCTCTTACACACCCAATATAACACAGAAGACAGACAAACACCGCGGTAACGAAGGGACGCATATCCTCTCACCGATGAATCCTTCCAACCGGGGTATACCAAATTATAACACACCTGGAGACGGTACAGGAGGAAGACATACGGGGAAAAGGTGTATACCTGCCAGACAACATGGTGATGAACGGAAGGCAAAGACTGTAGAAGATATAACAGCCCAGAATAGTAAAATGAAGGTATATATATATATATATATATATATATATATATATATATATATATATATATATATATATATATATATATATATGTCTTTCTTTCTTTCAAACTATTCGCCATTTCCCGCATTAGCAAGGTAGCGTTAAGAACAGAGGACTGGGCCTCTGAGGGAATATCCTCACCTGGCCCCCTTCTCTGTTCCTTCTTTTGGAAACTTAAAAAAAACAAAACAAAAAAAAAAAACGACAAGGGAGGATTTCCAGCCCCCCGCTCCCTCCCCTTTTAGTCGCCTTCTACGACACGCAGGGAATACGTGGGAAGTATTCTTAATCCCCTATCCCCAGGGATAATATATATATATATATATATATATATATATATATATATATATATATATATATATATATATATATATATATATATATATATATATTTCAGTTAAAAGGAATGTAAACGAGGATCTTGAGAGGAAAATATGAAACCCAGAATTAGAAGAGCACACACGTTACTCGGGAAGGAAGCGAACATACAGAACAAGCAGATGTGTGTGTGTGTGTGTGTGTGTGTGTGTGTGTGTGTGTGTGTGTGTGTGTCAGAAGTGAAAGTGTTTTCCTACGAGCCTGGGAGAATGCCTGCCACAAAACACGACACCTGCATGAGAGGGAGTATCTCAAAGAACTAACATGCAGATGGTGGTAACGAGAAACGTATTTGCCTGGACATCACAAACAATAATTAGGTCTTGGGATACCTCGGTTGGGTCCTTGGGATACCTCGGTTGGGTCTTTGGGATACCTCGGTTGGGTCCTTGGGATACCTCGGTTGGGTCCTTGGGATATCTCGGTTGGGTCCTTGGGATACCTCGGTCAAGTCTTGGGATATCCCGGATGACCGCTCGAGGGGAATGACTGGCGATCGAATGTGTGGTATGGATGGATGGAGAGAGGGAGCGCTTTCACCTGGCCGATCAACTTGTCGTGTGAGTGTGTGTGTGTGTGTGTGTGTGTGTGTGTGTGTGTGTGTGTGTGTGTGTGTGTGTGCGGGAAGAGGGAAGGGGGTGAAGATGCCCTTATATAACTGCAGAAGCCCATGTCTCGCGTCAACACACTAGGCATGGGTTGTGTGTGGTGTGTGTGAGTAATGTCTTGGAGGTGGCGTGCAACGAACCAGTCCAACCCACTCATCTGGGAGTGTAGGAATGCAAAGACGAGCAGAGAGAGAGAGAGAGAAGAGAGAGAGAGAGAGAGAGAGAGAGAGGGAGAGAGAGAGAGAGAGAGAGAGAGAGAGAGAGAGAGAGAGAGAGAGAGAGAGAGAGAGAGAGACTGATAGATAGATAGACTGATAGATACAAAAATAGATAGACAGACACATCGATACAGTACCACAGATATGGGGATGAGTTTCACATAAAGACGAGGATGTATAACGTGGTGCCTTTTGTTATTTCTGCAGGATAATGTCCACCGTAGATGCTGCCAGGACTAAGCTTACGACACGGGTTTATACACGAAGGTCCTCCTCCCACCTCAACCCTGCAGAAGGGGATCGCATGTAAGGTCCTTCTCCCACCTCAACCCTGCAGAAGGGGATCGCATTTCCGTGTTTCACAATGTTACTCTCTTCACCCTTCATGGAGCTAAGGTAACATCCTTTATACCCTTCACACAGAGCGGACGTTATCCTTCATCCTATAAAAACGTGCAGTTGATACCCTTTACCCTTTAAAAAAAACTGGAGATGATGCCCTTTACCCTTTAAAAAACTGGAGATGATGCCCTTTACCCATTAAAAACAGAAGACGATACCCTTTACCCTTTAAAAACGTGCAGATACCATACATTACCCTTTAAAAGCGTGTGGACAACGTCTATAATCATCTTCCAGAACGTAGGCACGGCATTCTTCGTGGGAACAATACCCAACTACAGCTACGGGAAAAACAAACAATGAAACTTACAGCCCTGAACTTCCCTTCGATAGAGAGGGAGGAGGTTCCCCCTGAGTCTGACTGAACTTCCCTTCGATAGAGAGGGAGGAGGTTCCCCCTGAGTCTGACTGAACTTCCCTTCGATAGAGAGGGAGGAGGTTCCCCCCGAGTCTGACGGAGCATCCAGACCCGCTGCAACACGGGCTTTTCTGCAACGCAGCTGCTAACAGAGGACATAATGAAATCAACCATCGTCTCGTCAGAGAACTAACTCCAAGTCTCCGCGGAAACATAAAGGATACGACTAGAAGAAAAAAAACAAAAAACACCCTGTGGATGAGGGGGGAGGGGTCTTGAAAACTGCGCATACAAACACATGCACAGCTTGATAGCAACTCAAAAAAAGTTTCAACGTTTAAAACAACTCGGCTGTTGGCCAGGAACTTTCCAAGAACTCGAGATGTACACAAGAGTACTGTGCGTGACAGCGTGTCAAGCAGGCACGGACGTCGCTCGCATCTGCCCAGCGGGGACGACCCTCAGCCAACCATACTTGGGAGTAAAGGTTCGAAAGCGCAGTTTAGGTGTCGTTCTAAAACACATCGACAGCTCGGCTACAAGAGAAGAGAGAGAGAGAGAGAGAGAGAGAGAGAGAGAGAGAGAGAGAGAGAGTCTGTGTTCTCTACCCAGTGTGTACGTGACTGCACTCACCTCCTCGAACGATTGTCTCAGTTTCGACTCACCGAGCACGACGGTGCGACGTGTGTGCACGACGGTAAGCGACCCCTCATGCAACCAATGGTCTACGACACTCATGCACGGACGGTACACGACCCTCTAGCACCGTCGGTACCATCCCTGAGCACGAGGATGCGATCATCTGATGCACCGACCGTATAAAAGCCGCGAGGCACGACGTTGCGACGCGCTGAGCACGACGGCGCGATCCCTGAGCGCGCGAGACGAAACGACCCTTGAGCGCCAACGGGGCTAACACTAAGCACGATAGTATTAACCCCTCCATCCACCCCCCAAGCTCAACGGCGAGGTCCTTAGGTGTGGGACCTAACAAACTCCAGAACAAGGGACAACTGCCCTCGGGCCACCAGCCATAAACATGTAAAACACATCCTCATACTCGTCCTCATACCGAGGGAGGAGGGCCCTCCACCGCGCGCGACCACCGACCAACCACCGCCGAACACTTGACAAATGTAAACAAAGATAAGGAGGTATTCGTAGCTAACTTTACTCTGAACCAGGAGGCATATCATTAAATGTAACCCACCAAGTCTTGTATCTCTCTCTCTCTCTCTCTCTCTCTCAATATATATATATATATATATATATATATATATATATATATATATATATATATATATATATATATATATATATATATTCCTATGAGTTACGGAGAAAATGAAACAAGTTCCCAAGTGCACTTTCGTGTAATAATCACATCACCAGGGGAGATACAAGAAACATAAGTCAGCTGATTTACAACGATGTACATTTATTCTGTAACTTTTTTCTATCAGCCCCCGGAGCTTAATTAAGAATGAGAGAGCATAATTAAAAGACTCGGAGCGAAAAAAAAAAAAACTCCTGTGTGGGAGATAATGGTGGCTCCTTGGCTCTAAATTACTAGGGAGTTTTAACTTCATGAACGCAAAAAGGACGACCACCAAGCACAGCTGAACGACCCTCGAGCATGATGGTGCGACCCTCGAACATGGTACGACCCTTGAACACGGTACGACCCTCGAGCATGATGGTACGACCCTTGAACATGATGGTACGACCCTCGAGCATGATGGTACGACCCTTGAACATGATGGTGCGACCCTCGAACATGGTACGACCCTTGAACACGGTACGACCCTCGAGCATGATGGTACGACCCTTGAACATGATGGTACGACCCTCGAGCATGATGGTACGACCCTCGAGCATGATGGTGCGACCCTCGAACATGGTACGACCCTTGAACACGGTACGACCCTCGAGCATGATGGTACGACCCTTGAACATGATGGTACGACCCTCGAGCATGATGGTACGACCCGCGAGGGTGATGGCGTGACCCTCGAGCATGATGGTGCGACTCTCGAGCATGATAGCTCGGCCCTTGAGCATGATGGTACGACCCTTGAGCATGATAGTTCGGCCCTCGAGCATGATGGTACGACCCTTGAACACGGCAGTACGACCCATGAGCTCAAATGTTATAATCCATAAGCATAGACGGCAAGACCTCAAGAGCAGGACGGTACGACCCTTAAACACGACGGCACGATTCCTGTGCACGGCAGTACGACCTCAGCAACAAGACACGACAGGACGACCCTAGAGTATCGCGTCGTGGCCATCTGACCCGACCTTCAGGTCAAATCCCACGTCATCATACCCAAGGATCGTACCGTCGTGGTTTTGGTGGAATAATAATAATAATAATAATAATAATAATAATAATAATAATAATGACAATAATAACAGAACCAAAAACTGACATCTAAATACATCGCTCTTATTCACGAACCCAATCTGCCTCAACATAAATAAAAGCCTTGCTGGAGAAGAGGCTATCATGAGAATTCATGATTCAGTGACTAAACACACACACACACACACACACACACACACACAGAAGGGGCATAGGATACGCCACGCACCACACACGATAACAAGACTGGGGAGACACATACATCATGCCCACCACCAGCCCTGATGTAGGTAACACATCTTCACTCCTACCTTTTAAAGACTCACCCAATCCAGGGGTCTTACATGTAGCATAAGACTAAAAGGACCAGTCAAATAGGGGGGAGGATCAAAGCAGAGAATCAAAACAGACTTTGGGTTTGGGAAACGCGAGAAATAATTATCAAAAAATTGACTTTTTTTTTAAAGTCATGTCACAGATGTTAAGGAACATATATGAGGTCAATAGCCCATCATTTTCAAATCAATACAATCGTCTTTCGACTCACGCAACACAAGAGTCAACTCTTGTGCTGTGTATTTTACACTTGAGCGTGCCACTCTGTCCCACTAAGTTCTTGCAATTATGATAAGCATCACACAAGCCGGGGACTTAGATGAGGGATGGGTTCCCCCGGCAGAATCCTGCCCAAATTAATCCCAAAACCTTGGCAATACACACACACACACACACACACACACACACACACACACACACACACACACACACACACAACACACACAGACACACACAACACACACACATATATATATATATATATATATATATATATATATATATATATATATATATATATATATATATATATATATATATATATTTCATACTATTCGCCATTTCCCGCGTTAGCGAGGTAGCGTTAAGAACAGAGGACTGGGCCTCTGAGGGAATATCCTCACCTGGCCCCCTTCACTGTTCCTTCTTTGGAAAATTGAAAAAAAACGAGAGGGGAGGATTTCCAGCCCCCTCGCTCCCTCCCCTTTTAGTCGCCTTCTACGACATCAAACATTCATTCTAATAATACAGTACGTTTCATCTACGACCGTTTTCACTGACCTAGCCTTTACCTACCCTTAACTTCGCTGCTTTACCTTCCTCTTCTTCCTTCCCCACCTCCCTTCCTCCCCAACTGCCGGGGAGGCAATGTTCTACCCACACGCCTCCCACTCCCCAAGGACCAGACCGTAAACTCTACCCAAGGGAAACTCTACAACGTATGAACACATCCCACGCCCCAACATGAGAATCACACACACACACACACACACACACACACACACACACACACAACTTCTACTTTAAATATACACTTTCCTCCTGAGGTTAACTGGGTAACTGGGCTATTTGCTCATATACATAACGTCAGATTACACTTAATACGTGTGTGTGTGTGTGTGTGTGTGTGTGTGTGTGTGTGTGTGTGTGTGTGTGAGTATCTTTCAATCTCGAAACAAGTTTCTTCTGGGACGAGGAGGATATTCCTCACTCGTGGAGGCCACAAATCGCCGTAGGTTCTCTTATACTGTAAAACTGTTCGAACTTTTGCAGCCTCTACTGTGCACGTTCACGCCTTCGTCGTCCACTATCACCCATTCATACCACGGCCATTAATACAACACAATAACAGCTCTTCATCTTCCCTAACGAGTCTGACATCATTAAACTAGTTCAAAAACTTGGGAGGTGGTGATCGTCACCCCTTACTTCTCTCTCTCTCTCTCTCTCTCTCTCTCTCTCTCTCTCTCTCTCTCTCTCTCTCTCTCTCTCTCTCTCTCTCTCTCTCTCTCTCTCTCTTCTTCTTCTTCTTCTTCAACTACTACATCACAAGTTACAATCATCACTACAACTTATTCCAGCACCCAACATAAGACCACATATGTCTCTACGACACCAAACATACGACAACATGTGCCTCTACGACACCAAACATACGACAACATATGCCTCTACGACACCGAACATACGGCAACATGTGCCTCTACGACACCGAACATACGACAATATATGTCTCTGCGACACCGGACATACGACAACATATGCCTCTACGACACCGAACATACGACAATGTATGCCTCTTATTCTACGACCGTCGTATGCCAACATCACCTCACAGTGTGTGGATGGAAATGCAGTGTGACAAAATATGCCAAGACTTTACATACGGCGACATGGATTCACAATGTATCGTTAGGTGTGTCAGGTTGTGGTGCTGGGGGCCACGTGGTACCTGCGGGCCTACGCGGACACCAACAGCTTGCTCGACCAGCCAGCCAGCCAGCCACCTACCCGACTCCAGCAGCTGTAGAGGTAGTAAGAGATCCCGGGAGTCAACACCATGGTGTACCTCTCTTTCTCAACACATCACCTTCCCCTCTTCTGACATGCGTAACACTGGCGTAAATTTTCCCATACCAACACCACCATCAATAATAATAATAATAATAATAATAATAATAATAATAATAATAATAATAATAATAATAATAATAACTACAATAACAATAACAATAATAATAATAATAATAATAATAATAATAATAATAATAACTACAATAACAATAATAATAATAATGATAATGATAATAATAATAATAATAATAATAATAATAATAATAACAATAATAATAATAATAATATCACAACTTTCCACTACCACACCACAATTACTATCATCACTACAACCATCTTCAGCACAACTTTTAAGACATAAAGAAATAAAAAATACCCTCGCTGGTAATCGCACATGCTGCCAGTGAACGCCCAGTACAGTACAGTACTTTTACAGCCCCGTGTGGGCGGCGAAGTGGAGCCAACCAGCGCCTCACACCGTGAGCGAACACTCACACAAACGGACGCTCAACTCATCCCTCCCTAACGTCCATTTCCGCTTCCCAATGTAAATATAAATTTTGTTATTCTTTGTAGCGCGGGTCGACCTTGAAGGTCAAAATAGCCGTTGACGATAACATGGGGGGGAGCAGGAACCTCGATACACCGAACGACATGACTAGAAATAATAAGAAATTAACCAATAGTTTACATATACATTTTCTTTTCCCACATTCTGGCAGAACGACGCATGCGCATGGCATTTCACCCAAATATGAACATTCGTGTTGGGGTTGTAGTGGGGTGTTGGGGCGGGGTGGGGTGGGGTTGGGGGCGTATGCAGCTGGGGCGATGGGGGTGGGGTTGGGGGCGTATGCAGCCATTTGACCGGAAATGCTTTCCTTCCGGGACGCCGTTGCGTCATGAGATACGCGACGATTCCTGTGACAGGCGTAAATGGTTACAGAGAGGGCGACGGTACGCAACCCGGGCCGAAGTTTTTACTCCGTAACCCACCTGCATCCGCCATGACTTGGACCTCAGAGCCTTCTCCAACTCACCCGTGAGTGAGAGAGAGAGAGAGAGAGAGAGAGAGAGAGAGAGAGAGAGAGAGAGAGAGAGAGAGAGAGAGAGAGAGTGTATGTGCACTTACGAGTCCCTACAACGAGATCTTGCCATCATGGCAGGAGTGCTCACACGCAGGGAACTCGTAGTTACGAAGAACCAAGTCGCGTTAAGTGTTGTCTAGCGTTCCGGGCGAGGTGAAGACGCTCTTATGCTTGTGGTCATGACAGCCGGCAGCCTCAATGTGGGTGAGGCGGGGAGATACGACACAGACACCCGGGGCCGAAGGAGTGAAATGTAACAGCCACTGAATCGCTCGAACAGCGAGCGGGCGGGTGATAACGATATAATACATCTACCTAGTCGGTGGCTGCCTACCAGGTAGACAAATAGATAATCGAAGAGATAGATAGATAGATAGATAGATAGATAGATAGATACAAATACAAAGACAATCATCATAACACCAGTTAAGCAGGCGAGAGAAAACGACCATCGTAGCCAACGCAACGACACGCCCGCCAGGACGGCCACTACGACAACACCCTACACGACACACCAAGACGATAGAGTGTACACACCTGCACACCACACACCCTGGAGGGGGAGGAGGGAGGGGGGGTTACGAGAGACGACACCCAACACGACACCAAAGGCCAGCAGGGAACACGACGACAAAAGCCAGCACCGAGTTAAAAGTGGCGTCGTGTATAGGAAAGGGGGTAGGGCGGCTATCCCCCAGCAGACGCTGCTGTTGTATGGGAGGGAGTACAGAGAGGAGAGGCCCCATTCAGCCAGGGTCTACTGTTACCCACCCAGTTTGTTAGATCTAACAGCACAGCAGCACCTACAAACACCCCTCCCCCATCTGACACCCACCCTTCCTCCCTTTTTAAAGAGGGCCAAAGCCACCCCACCCCCTTCCTTCCTTCCTTCCTTAGTATGTTCTTGCCCCTTTTTGTGCGTCTATATCAAGCCCCTTTCACTTCAATTTCCTTTTAACTGAAACTTAATATCCTTAATTCTAAGATCGTAATTTAAAAAAGAAGGCCCCCGTCCATTCATTTTTTTCAACACGCCTAAAATCCATATCTTTTGTTCAGTAAGAATTCTACCCTCTTTTGAAGCCATTCCTTTCTCATAACCAGTTTTATTTCACTGTTCTCCTCATATTTTTCTTACATAGTTTCAACCCAAAGCCAAACGTCCCACAGTCCCGTGTCTCATACATTCCCCTATAATGATAATAAACGTCTCTCAAGGCAACCATTATCATAGCGAGTACGTCAGGAAGACATATAACAAGCCTTTAATGTATCTATTAAGTCAGGAAGACACATTACATGCTATGCACGACACACCATAAACCTCCCAACTCCCCTCCTCCCTCCTCCCCCCTCTCCAATCGAGGCATATGCTTCGTTGATTACAAGGAAAGAAAATGGGAAAAAGAAGTCGTGGGTGGACCCTTTTATCTCTGACCCCCTTGAGCACGACGGTGCGACCCTTCAATACGACGGTAGTAGCCCTTGAGAAAGACAGGGTCAAGAGTACACGACGGTACGACCTCTTGAGCAAGACCACGACGGTACGACCCCCTGAGCAAGACCACGACGGTAAGACCCCTTGACCAAGACCACGACGGTACGACCCCCTGAGCAAGACCACGACGGTACGACCCCCTGAAAAAGACCACGACGGTACGACCCCCGGAGCAAGACCACGACGGTACGACTCCCTGAGCAAGACCACGACGGTACGACCCCCTGAACAAGACCGCGACGGTACGATCCCTTGAGCAAGACCACGACGGTACGACCCCCTGAGCAAGACCATGACGGTACGACCCCCTGAGCAAGACCACGACGGTACGACCCCCTGAGCAAGACCACGACGGTACGACCCCCTGAGCAAGACCACGACGGTACGACCCCTTGAGCAAGACCACGACGATACGACCCCCTGAGCAAGACCACGACGGTACGACCCCCTGAGCAAGACCACGACGGTACGACCCCCTGAGCAAGACCACAACCCTTAAAAGCACACCAGCAAAACCCCCTTAGGGTAGTGGCCTGGCCTTTGATCCGACCCCTATAGATAGTAAGGGTCGTAACCGCCGTACCCAAGGGTGATCAAGAGGCCATACGAGACCTGCCTGGGGCCAACGAGAACAACACTACATCCAGCGTCTGCCACACACACACACACACACACACACACACGGGGGAAACCCATCACCTGGCCAACCTTAACCAAGCCAGCGGCCGGCATCTCGGCCGAGAGAGGAACAAGTTTACGGCACATGGAACGAGATGGAATAGGCCAGGCGGCACACGGAACGGCAGGGAAAGAGCCAGGCGGCGCACGGAACGGCGGGGAAAGAGCCAGGCGGCACACGGAACGGCGGGGAAAGAGCCAGGCGGCGCACGGAACGGCAGGGAAAGAGCCAGGCGGCACACGGAACGGCGGGGAAAGAGCCAGGCGGCACACGGAACGGCAGGGAAAGAGCCAGGCGGCACACGGAACGGCGGGGAAAGAGCCAGGCGGCACACGGAACGGCGGGGAAAGAGCCACGCGGCACACGAACGGCGGGGAAAGAGCCAGGCGGCGCACGGAACGGCAGGGAAAGAGCCACGCGGCACACGGAACGGCGGGGAAAGAGCCAGGCGGCACACGAACGGGAGGGGGACGACATCTCAACGATATCCAAGAGAGAGAAAGAACCGAAGAGCGAAGATGGGGAAGGAAACACGAAAAGAAAACGAGAGGTCAAAATACGAGAAGCGGGAAAAGTCGGCAATCACAGAAGAAACACAACAGGATGCAAAGAAAATGGAATGTATGAGGGGGGGACAGAAGAAGGGATGGGCACTTGAAGGAATGGAAATGGATGGCAAAAAGTAGGGCAACGGAGACAGATACAGGAAGAGATAACCAAAGGAGGAAACAGAGACGAGGAAAGATGGAATCAGTAAGAAAAAGAAGGAGGGTAAAAATGCAATATACACAAACAATGATGGCACAGACGCGACGTGGAAATAAAGGGAGGGAGAAATAGGAGAAGATGATAATAAAAATGGGAAACGGAGGAACAGATGATGATGATGAAGATGACAGAAGGAGAGGAAACGGTGATAAAGAAATGAAAAAAAAAAACTATAATAAAAAACGTAGTGAGGGGAAAGTCAAATAAACAATGCACGGCGGAGGGGAAATAAAAAAGGAGACAATACGGGACGAACTGGAAACTGGAACAAAGAAAGTGGGAGAGGAAACTCCTGATAAAGGATGTAGGGAGGAAAATGTAGCTATAAAGGTCAGATGCAAAGGAAACTATGAAAAGGAAATCTTTACCATGATAAGAAATGCTGGTCGAGGTAACTGTCATAACATATAGAAAATGGGATAAACATCATAATGGAGACGGGGATACATGTAATGAAACTGGAGCAAACGTAATGAAACTGGGAGGAGCACGTAATGAAACCAGGAGGAACACGTACTGAAACTGGGAGGAGTACGAAATGAAACTGGGAACACAATGAAAATGGGGAAAACACGTTTTGTAACTGGGGCTAGGGGGGGGGGGGGGGGGGGGGGGAGGGGAGGAAACACGTCATGAAAATGGCAAACACATGATAAAACTCAGGAAACCCGGAATGAAACTTGAAAAAAAAAGGTAAAGAAACTGGGGCAACGAGCAATGAAACTAGAGAGACACGTGAGGGGAAACACGTAATGAAACTGAACCTCACGGGGGGAGGGGAAAGAGGGAGCATAGGAGGGGGTTATGGCCAGGGGGGAGGGGTAGAAGAGGGGAGGGAAGATCAATACGGGTGGTGTTTTGGGAGGGAGGGAGGGGAAGAGGAGGAGGAGGGAGGTCGAACACCCACCCAACCACCCCCTTTCGAACCCAGCCCTCCCACGGTAAAATACGGGCTGGACGCTGACCCTCCTGAGAGCGCCCCCCCCCCCCCAGGCCCAGAAGTGGGACAAGAACGTCCCCCCCCACCCCCACCCCCCGCCCGTACTACCGCTCCAGGTACAATTGGCCGAACTACACCATTAGGCACGCTCGACCACACCTCCGAAGGCAGCCTTGTTAAGCCCCGGGGTCCTCTACACTCGACAGGGTATAAGATATCTTACGTATACAATTCTAAAGTCTTATATTCTTTCCCCCTCTGCTTTGACTATAGCAGCAACGACCACAGACTAAACTTCCTTGGAGAACCTTGAGCCAGACTTTATACTCCCACAGGAGTTCCGGTGGCGATGTGTACTACACACACACACACACAAGCCGCGGAGGCGATAAGAGAAGTCCCTTGCTAGAGCTGCTATAAGAACAGTGTACTCACCCACGCCATCCCTGCCGCCCCCCACTGTATCAATACCCTACGGCACCACAGGAGACCCCAGGGTAGGTGTACTATTCAATACGTAGGGAAGTAATGCGAGAGATGGCGCGCGCGCGTGTGTGTGTGTGTGTGTGTGTGTGTGTGTGTGTGTGTGTGTCGCCATCACCAGACGTTCAGCGAGGGCATGGCAGCCTACTGATCATCGGGGAGGTGCAACAAGTTTCAACCCAAGGCGGCTACACCTCATCATCATGCTCATTATCATCAACCAAGAGCGAGTTGGTGGAGCTTGTTAAGGCGTACGAAGTGTCGTCTCTCGGTGAGGTTGCAAGTGTCTTTCGCGACGGGACTCACGGTCAACTTACAAGTCCAACAGAATTGTGACACAAGAGATTTGTAAGTCCAGAACTGAGTGTGTACAAGCCTATATA
Source organism: Panulirus ornatus (assembly GCF_036320965.1). NCBI lineage: Eukaryota > Metazoa > Arthropoda > Malacostraca > Decapoda > Palinuridae > Panulirus > Panulirus ornatus. The sequence goes on along the minus strand of NC_092288.1, from coordinate 10,414,867 downwards.
CCGGGAGCATCTTGTGAGCAGAAAGGACCCGCACCAAACCTTCAATCTATGGTTAATAAAATCTCTCAAGTCTCTCACAGTCTTCACATGACTCATAGTTTCCCACACCATACGATCCAAAGAAGTTGAACGACAATGTCATGACCCATCAGGCCTGGATCATCACATGTTAGCCATCATATAACATGTATAACGACTGAGACACACACACACACACACACACACACACACACAGCTTTCCCTTGTAACACCGAGGTTTAATCTAAGCCTTTCATGTCTCCGGTGGTTCGTCTTGTCTGGAGTGACACATGAACTTCCCACTGACCAATCATCTACAGCCTCCTCTCCCTGTGTCACTGAACCTTATCATATGACACTACCACACGCTCATCTTCAGCCGCGGGTGGGGAAGTCCCAGTCGTTGGCCGACAGTCACCCGTGGATACGTTGTGTGGCGACTGTCCCAGGCATCTTAAGCGTCGCTTAACATGCAGCAAAAGCCACACGACAAAGACCGGTATTATGAACCATCTCCGCCTCTCATGGCACAGGTGGAGGCTAAGCTGCAACAAAGCCACAGTCACCCTGCAGGATGGCTTATACACCAGACGCCACAGCCACCAAGCGACACCAATCCCACTCACGTGTTACAACCACCCAGCACGTGACGATGGTGCACTTCCATCGTGCGGGAAGGGGAGGGAGGAGGACACACATCACAGCCTCAACACAAGTCGTCGTCAGCCCCAGTACATAACCCAATACGACAACAGTGCCTTCTTGGAGACAGAAGGCAGGCGCATCGCATCACCCTCGACAATGACAACCAAAGAGGGCGGAGGGTAACCCCTCCCTCCCTCCCTCCAGCACAGACCATCACCACTACGTCCGCCCAGAACTGGTCGCAGCTGGACGCTAGGAATCCCCCCCCGAGTCTTCCCTCTCCCTCGCTCCGTCCACCGGCCCCTACCATCCTGAGCATTACGTAATGCAAGCCGTGTCCACCCGCTGCAGACGTCTACATCTGACCCCTCCCTTCCCCCCTTGGCTGACGACGCGCCCGCCTGTCTGACGCACCGTCGTACCAACCTCCGCCTCCCGACGACCGAACCCCACCACGCATCAGCTGCTAACCCTAACAACGTTAACGTAACGAGATATTAACCCTGTTACCGGGCAATACACGAAGCTCATCCCTGAGCACTGTCATTCGTGTATGACTTCATGTACTGTGGTATGTACAGGTAGACGCTCACTCACCCAAGCAGGTTCAGAACAGCGTCAGTGATAAGAGGCGTTCGAAATGGCAATAGGGTACCCCTAACCTGGCCCCAGTGCTAGGTTCCTGCCTCCCTACAACAACAGCCTGTCACCTCCTGTAGGTAGTGGCCAACTTTCCAACGGCACCAACAACTCCCCAGACGCGCCACCGTGAAACCTCAACACCTGTGTAGCATCGACACACTGACGATGTTCCTCGTCCATAACACGACCAACATGATCCTTACAGTTGTGTGTGTGTGTGTGTGTGTGTGACACACCGACAGTGTAACTCACCAGGGGTTATCGCTGACCGTGTGACTTACCAGGGACTAACAAAATGACAGTGTGACGAGGTTATCACGATATACGTGGCCTGGATGTTCTCCTCTATGCTTCCAATACCGGTGTGTACAAATGGGAGGGGAGACATCTTAACTAACCAGCATGAGACCCCCGGTGTACGACCCTTGATTGAGCAAGACCCTTAGGTATGGCGGGCAGGACTTTCTCCTGATGCCTATGGGTCAGATCAAAGCCAGGGACGTCATACGTAAGGACGGCAATGTGCTCATGGTGTTTCCGACTTGCTTCAAACACAAGGCCAGCTGTAACCTAACCATGAGGCCAGCTGTAACTCAAGCTAACCATGGGGCCAGCTGTAACCTAACCATGAGGCCAGCTGTAACTCAAGCTAACCATGGGGCCAGCTGTAACCTAACCATGAGGCCAGCTGTAACCTAACCATGAGGCCACCTGTAACCTAACCATGAGGCCACCTGTAATTTTCAGTTACGCCGCAGTACATCTCGTCAACGTAACACCACCACACAGGGCCATGAGTACGTAGAAGACAAAGAGGGTGCGGCCCCGCCCCTCATCATGTTCCCTGCCTACGTAAGATAATTCCTCCCTCATAAAAGCAGAATGAGTCAATCGCATCCAGAACACTCGACTTTCTAAATGCCTCCAGACGACCCGACACCCCCACAACACCACCACCATCACCATCGCTCCAGAATCAATTAAAATCATTTTCCACAATTCGTTCAAGACTTAAAAACCACAGCAGGCATAGAACCCCCCCACACCCCACACACACACAACACCATCACCATCGCTCCAGAATCAATCAAAATCATTTTCCTCAATTCGCTCAAGACTTAAAAAACACAGCAGGCATAGGAAAAAAAACACGGTCTGAATTCTCCGAAGTGTATACCGGTACATCACTCAATCGTTACGATGATGAGGATCGGGGCTAGGATCATTTTACGTGTGGTTAAGTAGTTAGGGGAGACTCGTCATCGCTACGCCATTAACGACCCCTTTCGATCTAACGACCACTGGCGCCAAGTTTAATTACATTATCACTCGACGGGTGTGATACTCAAACTATCTCACAGCTACAATGGCAAGCTGTCAAGCGTTATAAATCGTAACTACCCTCTGATATGTATTACATTTCGGTCCACAGGTTCGCTTGTGAAAACCCCATTCCACTGTCGCCGGTACTTTAACATTCATTTTTCTGTCTGTATAGCCAAGCATACCACTGAGGGGCTACGCCATAACGAGATGCGCCAGTGAGGGGCCACTCCATAACGAGATGCGCCAGTGAGGGGCCACTCCATAACGAGATGCGCCAGTGAGGGGCCACTCCATAACGAGATGCGCCAGTGAGGGGCCACTCCATAACGAGATGCGCCACTGAGGGGCCACTCCATAACGAGATGCGCCACTGAGGGGCCACTCCATAACGAGATGCGCCACTGAGGGGCCACTCCATAACGAGATGCGCCAGTGAGGGGCCACTCCATACCGAGATGCGCCAGTGAGGGGCCACTCCATAACGAGATGCGCCAGTGAGGGGCCACTCCATAACGAGATGCGCCAGTGAGGGGCCACTCCATAACGAGATGCGCCAGTGAGGGGCCACTCCATAACGAGATGCGCCAGTGAGGGGCCACTCCATAACGAGATGCGCCAGTGAGGGGCCACTCCATAACGAGATGCGCCACTGAGGGGCCACTCCATAACGAGATGCGCCACTGAGGGGCCACTCCATAACGAGATGCGCCACTGAGGGGCCACTCCATAACGAGATGCGCCACACTGAAGGACCCCCACCATAACTAAACGCAATAGTGCTGGGTGACAACACTAAGGAGACTACCATAACTAGACGCGCTGGAGCTGTATGCCATTAGCCCCACCATAACTTCTGGGTTGCAATATATATATATATATATATATATATATATATATATATATATATATATATATATATATATGTGTGTGTGTGTGTGTGTGTGTGTGTGTGTGTGTGTGTGTGTGTGTGTGGTCCACTGACACATGCTGCAACACCCGGACGAAACGCGTCTTCGAGATACATACATAAGGTACGAGTGAGCGATCATGATTGGCAGACACCAGGCATCCAAAACTCCGCAGGAACAGAGACGCCCCCCAGAGTACACGGGTCATGAACTGCCGTGTGCTCCAAGGAGCGCCACGCACCATCCACTGGCGATCATCACTAGTGTAGAAATACGATCACAACTGACGCTCGCTCAAAGTAGCGCCTAGCTTACAACAGCTTACTACCACCTTCATCACTGGTTCACACGAGTGGACACACGGACATCGTGTGAACACACGGACACAGGAGAGACCTTTCATAACAATGTACAAGACTCTCCGTCTATGACTCCACCCCAAAAAAAATCCCATCCATGTAGATACTAAACCCAGCAGGAGGCGCAGCCTAGAGAAATCTCATGAACAGCAAGTTAGACACCATCATCATCTTCGCAGAACTGACGTGCTATGCTTAGGTCGCCGATACAAAAGGCCACTGACACGAAAATTATATACTCATGCATACCGAAGAAAGAAAAAAAAAATGTCATAAACTTTGTCCAGTGAAGTTCGTAATAATGAATGGGCAAAATAACTGAGACGATGAAGTGCTTCGTCTGTATACTGATACGTTGCCTGAAGGGGAATACATAAAACACGTTACCAGTAATTACATAACGACCTCGTTAATTACTCCTGTACTTCTGGGAACCGTGCATGACACACAGACAGTCAGTCCACCTACATCGACACACCTTCACACACACACACACAGATATAAAAACGACATACGTACAGAGAGGCATAAAGATAAAAGACGTCTCACACTGGCAGAGAGTCACCGGAGGCCAATTGGCTACGAAGATGAAGCCATGACAACCTTCGGTATTGAGCACACGTGTCACCGTGAGGCACAACCCTCGTTGTTGGCACTCGCAGGAGGCCAGACAACGTACGACATGAGGCCACGGCAACCATCAGCACAGAGGAGGACACACCAACCTTCGCCGAAGTCGCCATGCAGCATGACAAAGTACGCGACCCCCACGGGGTGACACGGACGTATACCACCAGATGTGACCCGAGAGGTATGTAACACCGCCACAAACTCCCACCCGTCATCATTACTGAGAAACAAGACAATCGATAAAGGAAGCAGGAATTTGACCTTTAAATGCAAGCTCTTCAACCTGCGTCCAGAGGGGGGGGGGGAGGTCTTTCATCTCAACACCCAGGCATCGATAACTATCGGCTACACCACCTGGAATTCCTACCTATCTACTACACCCAAGCATCCACATCTACCTACTACACCCAAGCATCCACATCTACCTACTATACCCAAGCATCCACATCTACCTACTATACCCAAGCATCCACATCTACCTACTATACCCAAGCATCCACATCTACCTACTACACCCAAGCATCCACATCTACCTACTACACCCAAGCATCCACATCTACCTACTACACCCAAGCATCCACATCTACCTACTACACCCAAGCATCCACATCTACCTACTACACCGAAGCATCCACATCTACCTACTACACATCCTAACATCCCTGCCTACCTACTACACCCCCAGCATCACTAAGTATCTACCACAAACCCCATCATCCCTATCTACCTATAACACATCCAAATAGCCCAACCTACTTACTACACCCCAGCATCCCTACCTTATCTACTACACCCCAGCATCTCCACCTTATCTACTACACCCCAGCATCCATAACCTACTAACTACACCCCGGCATACCTACTTCCCTACTACATTCCAACCACCCTACCACACCACAGCATCAATGCCTACCCAGGATAGACTAGCATCCTTCCCTAGAGAAATCTAGGACAGACAGACATCCTACACCCAAGAAGGCCAGGACACACATTCATCCTACTCTCTAATTGACTGTGACAGACAAACAAACATCCTACCTACAAGGAGACCTTATGAGACACATATCCTACGCTTGAGGAAGCTCTGAGACGGAGAGACAGACAAACTACATCCTATTACCCTCGAGGAGACTCAAAGACACACAGAGAGACATCCCTCCTTCCAGACAGATCTGGTAAAAATGAGTGGGTCTCGTGTCTGAACACAAGACACACAGATAAAGTAACGTGAGGATCAGGGACCTGGAGGGACAGAAGCCCCCAGCAACACAGACGCGAACGTGGACCATCATCTTCCTCACACACTTAAAGACGGTCTCCTGACATGTATACACTCAACTCCTCACCATGACGAGCTACCAGGAAAACACCGCCCCCCACCACAACCCTCTTCCTAACCTAGTCAGCACGACTGTGCAGCAGTTTACCAAGACGGTACGATCCTTGGTGGGGTGATGGCAGTCTTTTTTTCTTATCGAAGGTCAGGTCAAATGTCAAGTCATCATATCTAAGGGTCGCCGAGGTAGGGTACAGGAGGTTAATATGACAACTTTCTCGTAAAACGATCAATAGTGATCATGGTTAAAGGGTGCACTGGTACACAACCTGGGCCTATCAGAATCACGCAAGTGGAGCTATTTCTTAACCATCATCCATCCTCCTGAATGACACAAAAGATACAGGTTCTCTCCCACTCTCTGGCGCCTGGGCTAAACAAAAAGTGGTGCAATTCCTTCCCTTCCATTAACAATCACTGCAGAAGATACTCATGCGATCACGGGTGTGAGGGAAGGATCGCTACATCCCACACCCTCTGTGAACATCATTCCTCGTGTACCTGCTCAGTGGTTTGGTAACGCAAGACGTGAGATAGGGGCAAGATATCCGCAAATGTCTACACCACCAGACATCCGACTACACTCTAACCAGACTCCAGGTGCAGCTTTGATGGGTGTCTCTGCTCTTGCTCTATGACCAATACCATCCCCCCCATAACACTACTGAGGTCAGAGTACTTGTTTGAGATCTACACAACACCAGTCCAGGCCAGGGCTACCTTGGGACAAGAGCCACTGGGTTGGGCTACAAGTCCGGCCGGCTTTGAAGATACCACTAAGGGCAAGGCTGCTCACCTGTATGTGTCATCATATGATCTCACGCTCTCACTGCCGTCAGGAATGTGTGGTTTAGTGTTCTTACTCTTCGCTCCTGACAGACTCAGGCGAGGTTCATGCTTGGCCAATGTCACTATCACTCGTGACACATACAGGGGTGCGGTCTCCCAACGAGGGCGTGCAGCCACGCCCACTCGTGACAAACCAGGACATACAGCCACGCCCACTCAAGACAAACGAGGGTATACAGCCACACCCACTCGTGACAGAGTAGGGAATACAGCCACGCCCACTCAAGACAAACGAGGGTATGCAGCCACGCCCACTCGTGACAGAGTAGGGAATACAGCCACGTCCACTTGTGACAGACTTGGTTATACAGCCACGCCCACTCTAGACAAACGAGGATATACAGCCACGCCCACTCATGACAGGCAAGGACGTACGGCCACGCCCACTGATGATGGACATGGGCATACATCCACGCACACTCATGAATGGCATGGGCGTAGAGCCATGCCTACTTATGCGTAGACGTACAACCATGCCAACTTCTGACAGGCAAGAGTGTACAGCCACGCCCACCCATGACAAGCGAAAAGCATACAGCCACGCCCAATCTTGACAAGCAAGGGCATACAGCCATGCTCACTCATGGCAAGCGAGGGGGTACAACCGTGCCCATTTATGACAGGCTAGGGCGTACAGCTACGCTCACTCATGACAGGCGTGAGTGTGTGTGGATCAGCCTCCCAAGCTCATGGAAGGCCTTTATAAACCATGAACAACAAGTCATTAACACTCCTACTACAACTACCTTCTGGAAGGTGGATTCTTGAGGCAGCAGCCAGGGTACTCGTGGGTACTCAGGTACAGTACCTTCAAGGCCGTGATGCTCTAACGGTGCCAAACGCCTCTGATTATTCCGGCAATCAGGAGGTTACGTCAGCATCAGATTTCGTACTGGCTCCAGGAACGGCCACTCTACTACATATTCAAGGGCCAGCTGAGCGAGAGCTGCACCCCCACTGAGCTTAAATGTTACAGAAGGGTTGAGGTCGAGAGCGTACATACCTGTGTAGTGATGGAGGGAGTGAAGGTGTTCACCAACAGGTCCCGGTGTGGCGGCCTCTCTGGCCCTGAATCACGCGGGCTAATGTTGGTCTCAGGTAAACAAGAGATTCACACGGCCTTATCCCAACCACCACCATATATGAAGTCTCCTGCCCGATAACGTGTGGCAAGCAACACGCACAGTTCCGGTGCTAAGGCTGAGGGACAGTGAGTGAAGCAGACGTGGTAAAGAAGCGTGAACGGAGCACGGAGAGTGGTGCTGGAGTTGGAGGGAGAGGTGCAGCGCGCGGTCTCCACAGCCCGGCCGTACTACCAACACTGAACTGACTCACTGACCGAGTGAGCCGCCAGCCAGCCAGCCAAGTTAGCCCCCTAGGGATGGGCTACGCTACACTTCCCCGTCTCCCCCACCAACCCCCGGACATCCTCACCAAAAGGCACCACGCACGCTACTACTACTACTACGAATCCAATGCCGCCAGCCATTCATTCCTAAAATCATACACTTCCCTAAACATAAAGCAACACTGACTATCAGATTATAACTCTACAATCGCCGATACTTCGTTGGCAGAAACTGTTCAGGGTAGACAGTCATGAGGGAAGGCTCAGCGCCCATGGGGTGGTAACACTGCCAGTCACTACTAACCTAGGCACACTTTGCTTGCCGCCAACTTTTGCTTATTGCCCATTCACTACAAGGCTAAGCCCCCGCCAGTTACATAACACCGATCATACTAAGCAAAGTTAATCTTGCAGCTATATCCCCGTGAAATCCATCGCAGCGGTAATAGTCTACCCGACTCATGCTGAGGCCCGGATGCTAATGGTGCATGACCTTTAACTGTATCAATCATGATTCACCAGTTTTTTTGAAAGGCGCCGAAGATGGCGCAGCTGGGTAGCTGAGAGACTTAAGATAAACGCACTATTCTGAGATATGTACCAAGGATGCTGACGATAACTAACAATTCATGAAAAAAAAAAAAATGCTTTCAAGATTTTCTTACATTCCTTATTAATTTTTCGCATAAAAGTTCCATGCTGAATTTTGTAGTCTTGCACTCATTTCTGTTGATTTCTTCCGAGGGGCACAGGTGGTATATGAGGTCAAGTTGTATCTACATGCTGAGAAAGGTATGTGCAAAGGAATAAAGAATACAACACAACTACATCCACACATGCACCAGAAACTTAAATCATACACCTAAACACACTTCAACTTTCTGTTCCATTTCAAACTATACCCTCCCCGTCCCACATTTTCTTCCTTTCTTCTAAACGTCCGAGAGAGAGAGAGAGAGAGAGAGAGAGAGAGAGAGAGAGAGAGAGAGAGAGAGAGAGAGAGAGAGAGAGAGAGAGAGAGAGAGAGAGAGCCTGTATGGAAATTCTCTACCCTCAACCCAGCTCCATTACCGCCGTGTACAGGGTTTCCTCTGACGCCTCCTCCCAACACAATGCCTAAAAACTAAACACAGACCATGACTTAGGATGATGAGTGCTACCGCTACGCACTGAAAATCAGACTTTAAACAGCATTCTGGCGAGTTTTTCCACTGTTATCGTAAGCAGTGGTCTTCTGTTGGGTCCTAATGATGTTACATCAGTCATCACAGCCAAATTTAGCAGCAAATGGCATCAAGAATACAGCAGGACGCGGAGCAGAAGGGAAGCACACTAATTTCCTCTACAACTAATACAAGTTTGGAGTAATATAAGGGTTTGATGCACAGCAAAACAATTTCAAGTCAAATAAAAGGCAACAAACCTCTGACCTCAAACTGTGCACCAAGGTCGGTAATCATCATCACAATAATAGCAATGATGGCCAGTCCCCACCTGTGAGTCATACTGTTATTTTCTGTACATGAAGTTCCTGGCAAAGACTTGTATCCAATAATGACATGCTCCAGGACAACACGTGTGTGTGTGTGTGTGTGTGTGTGTAGCTATGCTAAAGTTCACATGAAAATTCATTAGCAACTGTGGGGTAAAGTCGGTATTACTGCTTTGCCAACAAAACAATTTGCTTCAGCCACAATTTCAGCATACAAGTTTTAAAAAAAAAAAGAACCACACACTAAAGAGCAAGGTGCAAATATACAAGCAATAATAACATATTTACCACAATAGATACTACTTGCTACAACTTGAGAGAGAGAGAGAGAGAGAGAGAGACCCCTTGAACATATAAAACTTTCCGTGAACATGGAGAGCATTTCCATGCAGTCGTAAGTGTATGTCACAGAGGCGGGAGTGTAATTTTTCCTGCAAATGATAACATGGCAAAGAACCAATGGGAGCAATGAGACAAATGAAAAAATATAAATGTGAATGAACAATAAGGGAATGGAGTGCTGTACCATAGTTTCGAACTAGATAAGTAAGAAAAACTCTCAGGAGAGTGGAAATCATCAGGTGTTGAAAAGGTTGCTGTGAACATCATTAAAAGATTATGCGAAAGTGCAACCTAAAACCAAAAAATGGGAAAAACATTACTTTTTACATGAAGGTCTAGAAATGGAAAGAAAAAATCTAAAATTCAAAATTATCCACCTCACCAAACACTTATTTTTACATTAAAAATAAAGATACTCTCAACTTTCTCTTTTTACATATTCCTCCAACTCCCTCATAATATCCTACAATTCTTCAGCTATTCTAACCCTCCATCTACATAAACTGCTATGACCTTCCTTATGAATAGTTATATATGAATGCTACTTCAGATATGTAACAGATTGTAAATGACAAAATCCTAGAACATTAAAGTGGCACATGAACCATCTTACACCCTCTTTCTCACAATCACTTGAGTTACTTTCTGTAATTAAAGCTGAGCAACTGAGTTAGTCTCAACATCTCCATACATACAACATACCCTTTTCAACACAGCTTTATTCATTATCTTCACATTCTTTCCCCACCTTTTTCATCACAAAAATCTGATTAAAGGGACATTTTATAACGTGCATTACTATTATCACTCTAGACATACCTTTCATAAAGGGAGGGTATTCCACTTCCTCCAAAATCTGAAATTAATTTTTCTCTTGCCTTTCAACTCCCTCCAAAATCTAATAATTATTTTTCTCTTCACTCCCTTTTTCTCTCTTATTAGGCATTTTTGGGGTTTCCCGTAAGACCTGGCCTCAATCAGGATCAATGGAGCCCCTGACTACTACATGAATATGACCTTTGACATAAAAATAGAAAATGACATGGAAAAGTGCAGTAAGTTGCTTAAGGTTCAGTTTCATACTGCAGAATGAAACTAACTAAATTCTGATGATTCCTGTACTATTCTCATCTATTCTGAATTACCCATAAGTTATGTTTAGGGTTTAGTTTCTATAAATACAGAATTCTACCAAAAATCATTAACAGCTAAAATAATTCTTTTTTTGCTTTTAAAAACTGAAACCAGCTATTTGGCTGAATAAAAGGTAATCATCTAAAATGAATTTCCAACAACTGCTATCAATTTCTTTACTCTTTTTATGTGATGGGAACAAATGAGATGCAGATTTTGGAAATTAACTTGTAATATCAAATCCAACAACTTAAATATGGACCTCCAAAGAGAAGTAGTTAGCTTTGCTAATTGTGTTCCATTCACAGGTTTGAACCATGCTCATGGCAGCCAGTCCACAATTAATCCAGTTGTTCATCCTTCCCTAGGGGATGGTCATTAAGAGGGGCACCTGGCTGTACTGTCTCAGTTAATATAGAAAAATAAATCCACAAGACTTTGGAACAGAGGAAAATCATGGAACAATGAATGTACAATTCCCTATGATGAGTGTAGTTTTACTAAGTTCTAACCAAATAAAACCCAACTTAACCAAGCCCTGAAATCCTCAGCTTAATTTATCCTTTCCATTCATAAGTAATAGTTATCAAAACTGCCATTACAAATTACTACTGTGAAATGGCTTTCCATGATTTCAAGAAGCCTGAGCAGTAAAACCTGCATCAATTCTGTGTCCTTCAGGGTCTTTCGTATAGGGTGATGGCTAACAAACTGAAATATAAACTTTCTTTGATTAACCTTTACTTTCTTTTGCCTAATTCACAAGAGATGTTACACATAAAAGATCAGCAATGCAAATTCCTTGGGACCAAGCAGTGTTTGGTTTTCAGACTTTTTTCTGGTCAGAAGTACAAGTCCTTCTTGTGGGTTTCTCCAGTTTTCAATGTTATCAATATATTACATGTAAATCTGTACTGTTCAAGACATCTGCAAAACAGTCTTTCTTGTATTTATCCTTAATTTTCTGTCTGACTGATGTAGTCTCACAGTTGCACAGAAATTGAAGACCATCAATCATCCAACCTTGCTGGACATTACTGAAAACAAGGAAAAACCTTGGAAACTCATGCACTATATCAATATGAATCTCAAATGTGTGGACAGTGTGATTCTAGATGTTTTATAATATGAAGATTCAATAAGAACTGAGAATTTACCTTATAAATCTTTCAGTAATCCTGTACTTATAGGTCTGATTAAACTGCTGCAGCTTTTTAGTCACGAGATCTTGCAAATTCTAGTCAGGGAACTTATATCTATGCATTTTCATTTTATCTTCCTTGAGGAAGAGTAATCTGTGACATTGATATCAAGATACCATAATATCTACTATCTCAACTTTCTGTCTAGTTCTTAGAATATGGATTAATAGCAATATATGTGCTTTTTAGCAGTGTTGACAGACTCCGCCCGCATGAGGTTACACTGCGAGTGAAGTCACCTTTGGCAAGGTTGTATCACTGGAACTGAAGTTCTGTCATTTCCCTGCTACTCAAAGAAATGCACCCTTGAGCTGCAAGGGCCTCTGGAAAGAGGTTCTGGGTAACATCAAGGTTTTTTCTTAGAAAGAAGTCTGGGGATGATTATAATAAATAATAATTACAGGATGCTGTAATCTACTTCAATTAATAGAGTCGTATACCTTTGCAGGAGACAATAAAAGCTCTTCACACCTCATTCTTCCTGCAATATATAAAAACCAATTTACCCAGGCAATGATGCCATAACAAGTAATAAAATAAACATGTTTCTACTATTACAGCTAACATCACTCAAAGTATTTGAGTAGTTCTTTTACTTCTGCAACCCAGTATTTTCCCTCAACCTCAAAGCCCTACTCGATAGTCATATTCTTTAAAATAATGTGATGCTGATAAAATATAATCATAATATATGCAAGATCTTCATCAGGATGATTCAATAAGAAATACACTCCAGCTCCAATGAAATATGACGAAAAGTGAGTCACCACGATGATGTATGTATGGGAGCTGACAGTGTAATGGTAGCTATTGATGTGAAGAACTAGAAGTTGTGGGTAAGTTTAGATACATGTACCATACAAAATGCAAATAAACTAACTATATGTCTAAAATATATTATCTAGTTATGCCCAGTGCACTACAGTAATCTATGGCCTCTCCAATAAACAGAACTACATCAAGCAAGATTAACATCCTCTCTATGCTTTCATCCATACTTCTTCCAAGGGCATCAACAAAAACTGTTTCTAGCATCCTTATCTGAAAAATCTTTAGACGAAACAATTCACTCCCTTGATCTGTATATCTACAACTATTTATATCCTTAACTATATATCAACAGGTCTTCTTCACCAACGAAAAATCTGCCATCCATTCTAAGTGATTATACCATCTTAAAAATCTTTTGTCCATGAGACATTCCAATTATTCCTTAATACAATATATCTTCCTACCTTCCGTTCCTGCCTTCTAATTCCACCTACACTATGTAGGCGTCTGGTCCTAGCTTATCAAAATTAAACTCAGAGGCTTTTGAACTTGTCATAGAAAATCTGCAACCAGGATGAAATGCCTTGATATAAAAGCCAATGAAAAAAATTCACATAACCCTTGGACCTCTTTCAGCAATTTCCTACAGCTTCAAGGCTGAGATACATCTAATTGCAAGGAAATGATGGCCTCTATTGAAGCAAGAAGTTCCTTGATATGACTGTGCTCCCTTTCACTCACAGTGTAACCATAAGCAGATGGAGTACAGCAACACCAGAAATCACAAATTCTGTTCGCTCATGGTGTTTGGATGTAAGCATCCTTTACTACTAAATCAACTGGTCATGAAAGTAACCCTTGCCTGCAGAACACAATTCACAGAACTGTCATAATTGTTCTATACAAGTTATGTTAAAAATCGAACACATTTCCACAATTGCCCTATCAGTAGAAATGTCACCTCCCAGACATTTCCAAACCATTCTTCCACTTTCCCATGAAAATAGTTTCACTTAGAACAAGAATGGCTAGGTTGCCCTCCCCAAATACACTATCTACCAGCTCTCTTTTCTTCTCATCCTGTCTATATCAATGAACATTCAGACACCCTAACCTGAACCTTTGAAGAAAACGAGCACTCTTTGCTTGGCTCTTGTCTTCCCACTTAAAAAACTGAAATATCCTGAGGGGAGGGTTACCAGCCACCAGCTCCCACCCCTTTTAGTCACCTTTTACAAATATGAAGATACAAAGGTACCATATAATCATTTGTCCCCTATACAATCCAGTAATTCAAATCATGACATACTTAGTTCAACGTTATGAAGAATGAATGATAAGATAACCATTTAGAATTACAGTTCTTCAACTCCATGCAACTTTACATATCTCTTTAAAGGTTTATTCAAAAGCAATAAGGGAGAGTTTTAGTGTTGCCCAATTTCTCAAATATTCTTTCAACAATGTATGTTTCAATTTAATATATTCTTCTTTTCACTCATTAAATATTAAGAAAAAGTTTTCCATACAGTATAACAGATTACAGACAACAGAAAACAAAATTATCTTGTAATATCACATAGGGGAGTTTCTTCAGCTCTCTAATAGTACCTGGTACTTACCAAACTAGGTAATGTTACCATTAAATAAGGATATCAGGTATACCAATATGTGAAGACAGCACACATTAAAACTCTTCATCATGTGCTTCAAAATGTAAGGCACATCAGGAGTAACTATACCTTTTTTTTCATTTTTTTTTGCTAACTATACCTTACAGTACCATTAAGTTAGTCAAATACTTCATCAAGAAAATGGACATACTGTACAACATTTTAGTTAGCTACATAAAATTTATCAGTAGAATCCTGCCAACATAGAAAAAATAAATCTACATGTAACAGATGTCAAGCATCAGAAGTGACTCCCTGGCATCCTAGAACATCCCATACCCAGGTTAATCCTACTAAACAGTGGGTACAGTACCAGTTACGGGCACCAGGAAAATAACTTCAAGTAATAGCTACCACAGACCTTGCTTTGCAATACTGGTGTATAGTCTGGGGGATTACAACATGACTGGCAAGTGTGATTTGCATTTATTCTTAGCTTTGCAATACAATACATATAATGATCTTGTGGAGGGTTACTGCTAATCTGGGAAAGTGTAGAGCTCATCACAGTAAAAATAGGTGAAGCACTAAAAATCAAACGAACTTAGGAAGCACCGCTAAAATTTCCCATACCATCCAAGGAGTAACTCAATTTTTTACTGTTATCAATGAAACACCTATGATTATATTATATCCCAAAAATTGGTGGAAATTATTTCCCTGAACTGATTTATTTGCTGGGACATGTGTGCTTGCATAAAAATGCATACAGTAAACAAAAACTGGTAATAAGGATAAAACCACGATAATCATTTTTCTAATAATCTCAAATGCAGAATATGGTAAATCTCAGATGCTAGAGGAAGGTAGGCGACATTTTCACATGTTCTAATGACTTCTAGAAATGTTTCACCTATTTAAACATTACCACGATTTCCCTGATCTTCACAGCCCTCCCCACTATCAACGTTCAGGATTAAATTTGTTGTAAGTTCATTATATTATCCATAGTACAGTACCAGTGATATTCTAGTTATTTTCGTTATGCCTCTAAACTGATACTGTGCTACAAAGTGAATTATATTTGGGGTATGATTTACATTATGGATACAGGTAAGAGATAGGTTCAGGGGTGAGGGCAGGCAATCGCGAGATGCTGGCCTGGTCACCTGTGGGAGCAGGTCCCGCCAGCATATTTATACCTTCCGTCTCGGATATCGTCATGGCATCAATTAAACCACCACCCAAAACACACTTTAGGTACATACCTCACCCACTAGTCGTGCCAGAGGTTTGATTCTGCGTATAATAATGATATTAATGCTGGTGAACCCGCTAATTAGGATTCACCCCACCTTCAAAACATGACAAGTGCGTCCGAGCAGGTAAACCACTGACAACGTGGGACTCACGCTGGAACGCATACAAACACCTTCAGGGCTTCGGGTTTCAGTTACTCCCAAGAATTCAGTCTTTCTTCCATTTGCCTCGTTTTGCCATATGTGAATTACTAAACCACTTACTTTCTTTGTCATTAATCAAAAAAGTATCACTTTTCCTCTGTACTTAAAATATCATACGATTGAATTAGACTAAACTCTATGAAGTACGGTAGTTTAGATTTACTAGTTTTAAGACTATAGCCGTCAACGGAACGCGACCAACACGCGCCAAAAATTTACCGCGGTTTGATGAACAAAACACAACTGGGCTCCCTGGCGCGTGAGGTGACGTTGGAAGTTATTATGATCGGCTTTTAACCCTTCTTAAGGCTACACCATTTCATTACTAACAGATTACTACTGGGGTAGAATAGGTAAGACTCTAAGTTTTATTTAGTTGAGTAGGTTTTTGTACTATATAAAGTTTGAAGGGCTTGTACAGGCCTACAGTTTATAAGATGCTAATCCAGTCTCGTTTTAGGACCGTGAATTGGTGGAAGGATGTTTATGCCTTTGATCATAAATCTGATTTTTAATGTGGTGAATAGGGGAAAGAGGTATTGTTTCAATGTTTATGTAGATAGATACTAGCAAGATTCTTAAGTTTAAGAAAATCACAGCACTTAAGAAAGGCCTAGCTTAACCAAGCCAACCTACAAATCGGCGGAATCCAGTAGGATTATGGTATGGTCATTGAAATTGTCATGTAATACTAGAGATTTAGTTGACTATCAGCATTTATGTGTATATTAGCATTTTATATCTATTTTGTTGGCATACTTATTTTTTTAGTTGATTAATCTCCCTCCGAATGATGAGACATCATACTTCTTGCTATGTGTAATCCTAAATAACAACCACCACTCCATAATGTCATAAACTAACTACATAGATGATTTTCAGAAGGTGTCCAGTCATATGAAACGAGATTACTTACATGGGCATCAGCAGCATGGGGAGGGGGTTCCTGCTATTATTTATAAAACTGAGTGCCTCCTGGTAAGACATAACATCTGCTCTTCTTAGGGTGTTTGTTATTCAACCTTGGGTAGGTCGAGGCCAATATCACTTATATATGGTTTGCATTATTTTTCTTATACTTAAGAAAAGACATCCATTGATCAGGGACTGGGAAGTATGGCACTCACTGAAATGGGGAACACAAAACTTATTTTAGGAAAAGGAAAATCTCGATGTAAACAAAATTTCTTAGTCGAGTGTGTAAGTATTACATGGGAAACTTCTTTGACTCCACTGCATTCCTCTTGGATTTCAGTGGATTTTGACGTTTAGGATACTAATAATGTTTGGTTTCTTGATCTGGTATTGTGCTTTTTCCAAAGCTAATGAATGCAAAAAGCAATCCCATTGCAAGGTGACTAGGATTTAGAGTGATAACTGCAGCTGGTGGATTAAAATTCTGCTGGCAATAAATCCATTTATATGAATTTTGAAAGGTATTTTATCATTTTAGAGATGTTTGTTCTATCTTGGAGATCTCTGTTCCTCTCCTATATGGTGACTGCTTTATTTAAAAGGGCAGGTCTTTCATTAGGAATGATATCCTTACCTTTCAGTATTGAGTAACTCAGTAACAAGGAAGGTTATGTACAAGAGGGAAAATGTGGAGTTAAATAGTAAGGATATATGTGTCAGAAGTGGAGGAAACAAGAATTGGGACACCAGTTTGGAGATGGAAGGATGGAATGAAAAAGATTTTGAGTGATCAGGGCCTGAACATGCAGGAGGAAGAATGGAGTGAATTGGAGCAATGTGGTATACTGGGGTCGACATACTGTGTGTGGACTAAACCAAGGCATGTTAAATTTCCGGGCAAACCATGGAAAGGTCTGCGAGGTCTGGTTGTGGATAATGACTGTGGGTTTAGTGCAGTGCACATGACAGCTAAGAAATGGACATGGGAGTACCTTGCTAACACAGGAAACAGTGATTAAGTATGAAAAACTTAAATGAAGTATTTAAAACTGCATAACTTTCATTTTGGAATGCTAAACATTAACCATGTGATATATTTCCAGTTGTTCATTTTGGAGGACGAGCACCTTTGTTATCACATCAAGTGAATGGTGTATTGCATCAAAAGGAAAACAGAAGGATAAAGAATATAATGGAAGTGTTCCAAAAACAAGAGTTTTGTAACTTGTAAATATGTTTTGTTGCATTTCATCATATAGAATATGACGAGTTTGTGTTATGATGCTGGTGGAATTATTGATTTTAAATGACTCACTCTTAGATAGTATGGAGTGGAGTTTTAGATTTTTTGTGGGAATTTGCCCAACCTGTTCACCATAAAAACCGATGAGGTTTAAATACAAACAGTTTCCAGATTACTCTTAATTGGTAAAGTGGATTAAATATATTTTTTCAAAGAATGTCAGGTCATGATTAATGAGATTTATAATAACTAGATTATTGCAGTAAATTGCTGGATTTAGGAAAATATTTTGGTAACATATAAAGGCTAAGTAAATATTATCATTAGCAGCTGCAAGTGAAAATGGTCCGAACACGTGCTGATGCAGGGGCCACTAAGGTATCTGCTGCCAAAGCTCCTAGGAAGGTTTTGACTTCTTCAAGAGGTGGTGGTACTTCTAGCTCCTCTTCACCTTCTGGCAAGTCTACAAGCAAAGATAGGTAAGACACTTAGAAATTTCTTCTACTTAATGTAATACAACACCCACTTGCTTTCAGATAATTCCTACACTAAACTCCAACTGCTTTATCTGTAGGAAGAGATAAGTTGAAATGAATGGAAGCAGGGTCGTTTTATTCATTTTATTTTTCCTTTTGTGTGTGCAGAAAGCCCATATGTATGGAAAAAGATCATCTGCATATAAGAGGACCTTTACACTGTGGTCTGTAAAAAGTAATGGAAGGTTGTGTAAGAAGAGACTGGAGAGTTTCCAACTGGCTATCCAAGTGAGATCTGTGTACAAGGTAAGGTGTGTTTAATAGACTAAATTTTATGTTGCATGTGTTTGTGTGTGATGAAGTGGATACTAACACAGTTTATCCCTTAAGGTATGCTGGTGGCAATAGTTACAACCCTCAACCAATACCAGAATGGCAGAAGGGCATTGATTCCTTTTTCAAAGTAGTCAACAAGCCCCAGTCTGGAGAAGCTAGTGGCAACAACAGCAAAGAGGAGACTCCTGGGTCTTCACAGTCCACAGAAAGTTCAAGTGATTTTACCAAGAATGGCATGGTGTCTGATGATGATGATACTTAATGTTTTTTTTTCTTAATGGAAATCAGATATATATTTTTCCTATGCTATTTTTCTAAAATTGAAATGTGAAATGAAATATGATATACAAGTTTTAGTTGCTGATATTGTGCATATATAAGGAATAGTAGTGAATGGCATTGCATATTGCTTAAGGTGTATAGCTACTCAAGCAAAGCCTTACCCTATACTGAATCCATGAGATTTTATATTAGAAAATTCTTCCCTTGTTGCCATTGGAGTGACTGTCACATGCTAAAGTCAAAAGGAAATTTTGAATTTTATACCAAGCCAAATATATTAGCATTTTCTGGTGCTTCTAGAATAATGCCAAGGAAGTCTGTGATGTACCGTGAATTATATGAATAAAAATGTTGTGCAGCTTTGTTGATTTTACAATTACCAGCTGTGTTACCTCCAGCTGTGGCATGTTGATAACATTATTCTGTTTGTTACAAATAGTGGACACAGCATTTTATCTAGGACATGGTGTCAAACTCACAAACAAAGATGGCAAATCCATATTTGATAAATTATGAAATTATGTTGCAAATGTTACTGATCATTGTACATCTTGTTTCCAACATATCCCAAGATCCTTCATGCCCTCAATGCAACATCTTTATAGGAGGATTACTTAATTCTCATTTCCTCTGCCCTTTCTCCACATAAGATGCTCACATATCAATACTTTATGATCCCTTTTGATGGACATGGCCATCTTCTCAAGTGCTGTAGGAATCTCCTAAATAGAAGGGACTTTATGACAGGTAGGTAAGAATGTGTGTAAAGAGAAAACTTTGTGAGATCAAAAAATGGGTGTTTCAAGGAATAGCAGTCCCAATGATAGTATATGGATGGTGTAGGCTATTGATAAAGCTGTGTAGAAGAGGTTGAAAGCATTGGAAATTAAATGTTTGAGGATAATGTGTGGTTTGTTCGAGTAAGTAATGAAAGGGTAAGAGAGCTTTTTTTTTTTTTTTTTTTTTTTTTTTTTTTTTTTTTTTTTAATACTTTGTCGCTGTCTCCCGCGTTTGCGAGGTAGCGCAAGGAAACAGACGAAAGAAATGGCCCAACCCCCCCCATACACATGTATATACATACGTCCACACACGCAAATATACATACCTACACAGCTTTCCATGGTTTCCCGACGTTCACATGCTGCATTCAATCCACACAGAGGGCTATCCGGTATACAATTGTCAATTCATATATCTTTGCCTCCTTTCACATCCTTCGAAGTATCAGCCCCATATAAATATTTTTTCACTCATCTTTCCTTCAATTTGATCTCTTCTGCTGACTTCCATTCATGAAATAATTTGTTTGGTCAACTTTATATATTATATCTTCTTTCTAAAATTTTGAAAAAAACTCTTATGTCTTCAAACAAGATTTTATTTCACACTCTCTACCTTATCGTTATTACTCGATCAGAACCAACTGCTAACAACATTTCTCAGCAATTGTTCCAGCAACAGACTTACATGTGTGCCAATCTATCCCTACCTAGACTCTCCAATCATACAACCATATTAACTCTATTTTTCAAACCATTCGTTTTAAATTTCAAAATTTAAAATCAAATAATTACACAAATTACTTCAAAGACCCTATATTTGCCCTAAACCCTAACCCGTGATGTCCATTTGCTTCAGGTCACTTCTATAACTTAGATTCTATCCGATATTCAATAATACCTTTATCCTTAGTTTATTCCATGTCAAACTCTCAGATTTTTCCACTCTAATATACTTTTTTACCTTAACAAATCTACTGTACGTTTAAAACTGTCCTATATCACTTTAACCTTCTATTTTCCCACATTACATTTAATCAGACATTGACAGCTTTGGCATTTCTGCAAGAATAGCACAGCTTTGTCCTGTTCAATGGGAAAACATACTGTCATCATTCCCAAGTCCTGACCCATTACCTTCTACTTGCCCGCTTTACCCACCTCGGTAATGAGAGTGATTACAACATGGAAAGGTGATGATTGGGACTTTTGAGTTTAAGAGAGTGCGAAAGTTGTGAATAGGTAAGAAACGATGAAAAGTGAGCGCAAATAAGATTTATGCGATAGGTTAGGACATAGTTAGACCCAATTTAGTGACAGAATAAAGGCTGGAGCGAAAAAGTTTAAGCGAAAGGATGAGGCCTTACAGGAAGAATGTATGAAGCACCACCTACCTAAATTCTTCTTCTCATCAATCTCTCCATCATAATCTTCATATTTTCATCATTTCGTTTGTATAAAATGATTCTAAAATGCATAATTCAAATCAGAATGGATAGAAATATCAAGAATCAGTTATATTCGGATAAACCTAAAAATGAAATTACTTATCTTTAAGGGAATAGCACTTTTCTATATAACTATATTATATATTTTATTGCCTCCTGCAGCTATAGCTCGTGTTGATAGCACTACTAGTTTATCAGACATGGAAACTGCTCAGATTTTTTTCTCTACTACTAATATACTTTTTTTTCATTAACGAAATGTCTGTTATAGTTAGAGAAAACCTGGTCACTATATGCCACTTTACACCCTTCTGATTTTCCAGCTTTACATTACCATCGTTAATCAGGACACTTGCAGCTTTATGGCCTTTGCATGAGGCGAGAGATTATAGTTTTATGTCTCCTGTTAATTGGGCTGTAAATTTTACTTCTGCATAATTCGTGCAAGACCTTGCAGACCATTTTCTCTCTGGCTGACATAAAGAGCCCAGCCTCTGTTAATGAAGGTAAGAATAACAACATGGGTAAATGGAAATATATGCCGCACTTTTGTGTCTTCAAGAAAAGGAAGTTTGGTAACTAGAGTTCAAGTAACGGACAAACATGTATGAGTGCATGCAAATACACGCATTTATGCGGATAGGTTAAGCACCTAGTTACCCCCAATTATCTACGTGTACCTAACGAAGATATTTAGCTGCAAGTCGGGGGAAACGGAAAGATGAAGGCCGTTTTCACGCACGCACGCATAAGGCCAGACACTCTCTCTCTCTCTCTCTCTCTCTCTCTCTCTCTCTCTCTCTCTCTCTCTCTCTCTCTCCATATTGTATGAATAATGATTGCTCATAAACCTGGCGTCATTTGGTCGTTCAGAAGTGGATCAATGGGTCAGCCATATTCAGTAGTGATACGATTCGTGGCAGCCAAAAAAAAACTGACAAAACACCATATATATATATATATATATATATATATATATATATATATATATATATATATATATATATATTTATTTTATTTATTTATTATACTTTGTCGCTGTCTCCCGCCTTAGCGAGGTAGCGCAAAGAGACACGAAAGAATGGCCCAACCCACCCACATACACATATATATACATACACGTCCACACACGCACATATACATACCTATACATCTCAACGTATACATATATACACAGACATATACATATATACACATGTACATAATTCATACTGTCTGCCCTTATTCATTCCCGTCGCCACCCTGCTACACATGAAATAGCAACACCCTCCCCCGCATGTGCGCGAGGTAGCGCTAGGAAAAGACACAAAGGCCACATTCGTTCACACTCAGTCTCTAGCTGTCATGTATAATGCACCGAAACCACAGCTCCCTTTCCACATCCAGGCCCCACAAAACTTTCCATGGTTTACCCCAGACGCTTCACATGCCCTGGTTCAATCCATTGACAGCACGTCGACCCCGGTATATCACACCGTTCCAATTCACTATTCCTTGCGCGCCTTTCATCCTCCTGCATGTTCAGGCCCCGATCACTCAAAATCTTTTTCACTCCATTTTTCCACCTCCAATTTGGTCTCCCACTTCTCGTTCCCTCCACCTCTGACATATATCCTCTGTCAATCTTTCCTCACTCATTCTCTCCATGTGACCAAACCATTTCAAAACACCCTCTTCTGCTCTTTCACCCACACTCTTTTTACCACCACACATCTCTCTCACCCTTTCATTACTTACTCAATCAAACCACTCACACCACATATTGTCTTCAAACATCTCATTTCCAGGACATCCACCCTCCTCCGCACAACTCTATCTTTAAAGCCCACGCCTCGCAACCATATAACATTGTTGGAACCACTATTCCTTCATACAGACCCATTTTTGCTTCCCAAGATAACGTTCTCGACTTCCACACACAAACACACACACACACACACACATATATATATATATATATATATATATATATATATATATAGAA
Organism: Panulirus ornatus; assembly: GCF_036320965.1. Lineage (NCBI taxonomy): Eukaryota > Metazoa > Arthropoda > Malacostraca > Decapoda > Palinuridae > Panulirus > Panulirus ornatus. The sequence continues at coordinate 10,391,326 of NC_092288.1, read as the reverse complement.
TGTAGTTAACTTCCTTAAGCGGCGACAATTACTCTTTGGAGGAATACTTCAGCATTTTAACGGGTACCGGAAAAATGCAGGTGGATGAAAGGAAGCCAGGGCTCAGCACAAAGAAGAAAGGGTGGCCTAAATCACTTCGGCAGTCATAAAAACTAAAGAGCCAACTCAGCAGAAAAATAAACACATAAATCACTCACCAAACTCGCGGCTTGAGTGATCCTGTGACCAAAGCAGTATAAAATAACATGTAAAAGGAATGAGGAACATTTCCGATATCACAGATCATAAAACTGACGACATCTCATCACGTCTTGTCTCCGTTACTTTGTCATCCACGGTGCTCCAACACCAAAGCTGCCCGAATCATCATCTTGAACCTTACAGCCACAGAGATAAGTCTACCCTCCGTCTAGCACTATACCTCACTACCCCCACTGAATCCCTAAGACTAATAATTTACCTTCCGACTGTCAGTTGTCTTTGTAGGCCAATATATTGACAACATGATAAGACAAAATTTACCATGTTATTTATATGAAGAGGTCCTGACTGGGTAGGAGTTTGACACTGTGGTAAAGTGGTCGTCACTAGACATGACCACTTGACCACTGACAGCCACTTGTCATGATCACTAACACTTAGTTGTCATGACCAAAGACAGCCACTTGTCATGACCACTGACAGCCACTTGTCATGATCACTGACAGGAACTTGTGATCACTGGCAGCCGCTTGTTATGACCGGAACACTTGTCACACACATACGAGTATGACTACGTCGGATGGAAAAAAAAACCCTCCAAGAACCGTGGTGTGTAGCTGGGTAGTACTTCTACGAAATGTGGTTTGTCTCAAGCTGTGAAAAATAAGTTTCTCGATGATAGGGAGTAACATCCTAAAGGCAACGAACCATATCGGTGCTACGAGATGCCATGTTTGCTGTTAGTAATTTACTACTTAAACAGACCGGTTTAGAATGCACTCATCGCAGCCTTAGCGTTTCTGATGGAGGCATCTGAGCTTCACACACACACACACACACACAAGATTAAGATGCCACTGTCGTGGTATGGGACATGACATCATGTAACACACCACTTATTTACACTTGGAGTATACCACTTAAAGGACAAAGTGAAGGAACTAAAGCCCTACACTCCTGAAGACCATAAAAGAATACTAGCCAACACTAGAGGAAGTCGACAGACTTAGATAACATTAAGATGAAGCATGAGGATGCATGTAACATAGGTACATTTGTATAGTGGGTTTCCCAGAAAAGGCAGATGATGGAACAGGAAGGCATCAAGCCTAGCCTTCGAAGGACGCCGAAGAACGAAAGGCAGGAGGAACAGGAATAGTGCTGAGGAAATAACTCGCAAGAATAGAGCAGTAGCCTGGGGATTAGTGGGGGTCTGACAGACAGAACGAAATGCTGGGTAAGGCCACAGACGAGAGACTTGTGTTATACACTTGGGAGACAGGTCGGTCAAGGAAGGGTGTGGAGTATTGGGTGGAAAGACTTGAGAGGGAATAAATTGCTTAGGACAGTCGTAAGGCGATGAAAAAAAAAAAAACCAGTTTTCAAGATGAAGACGACATGGCACGCCTACAGGAGATCAGGAGATAACAGAAACGAAGGCCACTAGGTAAGTGAAGGGAAAATTGTACACAGGGAGGTTATTATCTGTCCGCAATGATCTTTGGGCTGGAAGGGGACCATTTTCTGTACTGAGAGGAAGCGGAAGCCACAGCAGCGGAGCGTGTGGAAAAGGCGAGTCGACATGCTGGACTTGCTACATGCACTGTCGAGAAATGAAACAAGTTAGGAATTACAGCCACCACGTTTCTACAGACACGTCGAGAAAGAAGAGCGCATGAGATGCGATACCATAGTAACCAAAGACCACAAGCAAGGCTAGGTTAAAAGCAGGTTAGGAAAGACGTGTAAAGAAGCATTGCTCGAGTACAAGGGTTGTGGATGGTTGGGATACGGAGGGTGGCACGATGGAAAGGTGAGTCCCAAAGGCAAACATATGTTGAAGTGGCTGCTTGATGGACAGAAATTTTCAAGAGACGTGGGGAGAGGGGGGGGGTGGATGTACGAGTGAAGAACTCCTCCCCGTAAAGTACAAATGGGAAATCACACACACACACACACACACACACACACACACACACACACACACACACACACACACTGGGCGTCATCTGGTCTGCTCCAGAATAGTATTACTGACTTAAAACAGCCTCGTTGATGTGTGGGTAACGAGGCAAGTCAACTTTAATGATCTCACGACCCCGGAAGCCGATGCTGCTGGTGTGGTTCCATTAACAATGGAAGGCGAGGAGAGGTGGCGCGAAAGTTATCATGGAGGGATTATCATCCTTCACATGGGATGATACAATGATCATTATCATACACGAGAGATGTTATCATATGATGATAATCATGCACAGGGATGTTATGATAACCATACATAGGGGATGTTATCATATGATGATAATCATACACAGGGGATGTTAGCATAGGATAATTACTACACACAAAGGATGTTATCACATGAAGACAATCATGCACAAGGGATGTTATCACATGATGACAATCATGCACAAGGGATGTTATCATATGGTCATCAGTCAATAATGAGGTACGTTGTCATAAGCTGATGATCATCCTAACATTCTATACCCAAGAAGGGTCAGGCAGGTTATCTTGGCTTCCTACAACAGGAAGTCTCATGGAGGCTTATTATGGTCTGTCATTGTAGAAGACTCCTTGCCTGATCGGGTTATGGTTCACCAGGACCTCCGACAACCACAACCGGTGGTCATCGAACCTTCTGTTCTCTGGCGAGGTCGAAGAGCGAGGAGACACGTCGACACATAATGTTTCCTGGTCTCATTCAAATACTCGAGACAATGACTGAGGGACCGCTTATTCGTTACGTGTGTGTGTGTGTGTGTGTGTGTGTGTGTGTCACGCCAGGATGTAGGTGCTGTGCCTTCCTGACGCGGTCCACGTCGAACTCAGGATAATGTCTGACCCTCACGCATTTCGTCCGTCGCTTAGCTCCGCGTTAGCTCTTACCCTGCTACTTGCCGTTACTGTATGCATTTTTCGAGATCAAATGGGAAGATTAAACTCGTTCTCTGTTGGCATGACAATGTGTTAGCTGTCTTCTGACCGAACTGTATAGCGTTTGCCGACCCACACTCGGGGAGAGAGTACCTTGTCAAGTCTTGCGAGTTGATCACACGAAATTTATTTTTACGATACCAAAGATTGGCTCTCCGAGCTTTCCTATGGCTCCCAGGGACCGTATGTAATTACCTGAACGATCTACCATCGTTTCTGCTACGTGTTTATGCAAGTTGACCACAGCGGTTTCCGCGTGATTGGCTGAAAATGGGCCCACTCTCTTGGCTGTATGGTGTGTGTGTGTGTGTGTGTGTGTGTGTGTGTGTGTGTGTAGATCGATGGGCATCAGGGAAGCGGGATGGCGCTGGATCCATCGTAAGAAAGTCACATGGTTAAGGTGGTGTGATCACACCAGCGACATGTACACACAAAGGGACTGACTGCTCTGGAACACATTCCTCGGTCCTACATGTCCTGGACTGTTGAGATACAGACTTGTCAGGTCTCACAGGTCCTGAACTGTTGAAATAAAGACATCTCAGGTCTCACAGGTCCTGGACTGTTGAGATACAGACTTGTCAGGTCTCACAGGTCCAGAAATGTTTTGGGACAGAGTCCTTAGGTCCTGGAGCGTTGAGTGAGCTGGGAATAAATCCTTGGGACGTGGGGCTCGCGACACACTGATGTACAGTCATCAGGTCCCCGTATCCCTGCCCAACTCTCCATGATACCACGATAATTCACTCATCAAAATGACTATAAAAATATCCCACATCTTCAGCTACTTTAAAAAGGACGTCAACTGGGCTCAAGATATTAAGGAGAGAAATAACTCAGGTAGACATAACACTGTTAGGTGCTGATGGACCAAGTCTCTGGTGTTATGCTTAGAACCCGGGGTGAATGCCTCACGAGATGTTCACGTTCTGTTGCCACACACGTCTCATCAGAGACTGCCGCATCAGCGTATGGTTACCAGGTTCCTGAGTGACAAGACCTCCTCCACCTGGCTCGACGTGTCTCTCACTCCTTCTCGAAATATACACACATATTCCTCAAAGGGTTTTTCCCCTCCTCCGGTCTCACCTCCCTCATCAAAGATTAGTTTCTACCTCGTCTGCATACTTTCCCACGAGCCCATCGGGTTGAAATTCATCCGACTTCGTAAACGCACTACGATATCTAAGCCGTGTTGCTGAGCAGCGATAAGGTTATGAACACAAGCCCCGCGTGATGGTACAACCGCAAGCCACCAAACAACAGATGTGCGCTCGTCTCCTCCGTCGCGGTAAACTAGCTGACGCGCGTCCGTCTCTCTCTGACCTCATTCAGCGGTACTCGCTTCAGGGGGAACCACAATCACGTATACTCGCGGAGGTGCAGGAGGGAGGCGTGCGGGGGGAGGAGAGCAGTGGGAAGGGGCGTTGGGGGGGAGGAGGACCTACTTGTATAACTAGATGTGCTTGCACCGCGGAGCACTCACTCCTCACCGCTGGCCACTGCTTGCTGGGCCACAGGCACCGCAGGGGTGTCCCAGACTGGAACCTCTAGTTCGGTGTGAGGATGTTAACTGACCGACTGTTACAGTGGCTGAAGACAAGTGTTCGCGGTGGTCCAGCTACGTTGCCAGTCACGACGGTGCAGTCCAGGTTGACTGTGTGAGCAAGGACGGTCAATTCCAACGGAAAGATTGTCCACATCATCATCAGTCAACGGGAAACAGTCTTGTCGTCACTTCGATCAAGAGTGTTTCAGACGGTACCATCTACCACACATCCAGTGGGACGGTACCGTCTACTACCGCAAACGGAGCAGGAAGTCCCGTCTACCATACACCTACCAGCCAGTACAGTCTACCACACGTCCAGCGAACGATACCGTCTACCACACGTCCAGCGAACGATACCGTCTACCACACGTCCAGCGAACGATACCGTCTACCACACCCAGCGGACAGTATCCTCTGCCACAAACCCAGCGGACAATACCGTCTACACATTATGGTAAGTCAAACGACACACGCACACACACACACACACACACACACACATACACACACACGCTTCAATAAACAAAAACAAACACAAAGATTCATGGCTTGCCTAATTTTGTTTACACAATCAACTCAGATGACGGAGACGTGTGGATGACGGAGCCACGGTCAGTTATAGATATCCATACTAATCTTCCCTGGATAGCAATATCTATTCTAATCTATCATAGTTGGTCCTGATGTTTCGTAATCTGTTCCCAAGTCCTATAATCTGCTCTAACTTGCAACGATGTGATCCGACGTGTCATAATCTGTTCCCAAGTGCTATAATCCGCTCTAACTTGCCATGATGTGATCCGATGTCTCCTAATATGTTCTCAAGTGCTATAATCCGCTCTAACTTGTTATATTGTGATCCGACGTGTCATAATCTGTTCTCAAGTGATATAATCTGCTCCATCTTGCCATGATGTGATCCGACGTGTCATAATCTGTTTTCAGGAGTGACAATCTTTTTTTCCCGGTTGCCTTAACCTGTTTTGACAGCCATGATATGTCCGTGAAACCGTAATATGTTCTGGATGGTCATAATTCGTTCTCATATCTCAATACCCTTTACCAGTGTCATAATTTGCGCTGGTGTGTCTGTACAATTTCCTTATGTGCCGTTACTAGTGTTGAGGTTTCATAATGCGCCTAATTCTACGACTGTGTCTGTATTAACATTTAAAAAGGAGACACCTGTGGCTGAACACCGTCTGAACCAGATGCCACTATCAGGAGAGACTACGTATATATACCCAGTTTCCAAATCGGACAGGTCGTAACATTTATAGTCAAACAGGCATCACACGATAGAAGGATCGCATCCGTTTAATGCGATCGTAACATTTCTAGTCAAACGCGCACCACACGATAGAAGGATCGCATCCGTTTAATACGTCGTTAATAATGATCTTAAGAATGCCTCTCTGCCACTCCTCGTGACACAAGTGAATTCGAAGGAACAGAGTTGTTTACTAAGCACTGTGGGTGACCAGGGGTCCAGTACTGACCTTACCGTGGCTCCGATGAAGAGAGCAATCATATTAATTGCTCTTGGCTTCTCTTCAAAACTCAATCACTATTAAAAAAAAGACTTTAAAACTTCTGCCTACTGACGGTCTTTTATCACCCAGTCTTGTCTTGTATGGTTACAAAAGATCTTTAAGACCGGATTTAAAAATACATCGAATAAATACCAAGACGAGATTTCTTAAATAATACGAAACAGAGACAAAACAGGTGTATGATAATAGGCAGGTCCCATGTCTGTTTAAGACTGTGTTTGCAACGGTTTGCTTCTCTTCCTGTTTCCGTTAACAGTATTTTTCCAACGAGCCCAACAGACACGCTCGCGTTAAACATATTTAAACATCTCAACTAGTTGCCAAGCTCACACTCGGACACAGACAGATATACTTGGCCACAGATGGTACTATCCCATGCCGTCCACAGAACTGGTTTATTGAAGAAAAAAAAATAAATGCAATGTGAGTAATGACTTTGTTCACTCTGCCAGAAAATTGAAGACAGAAACCTATCTATTTAGTGATCAAGTCACCACAACGCACACACAAGCGCCAGACGGGAGCGGTCCCGTTTTCTATACGGTCCTACCAACTCACCCAGAATCAGGGGCCTACTTAAGCATTACCGCCAACTTTCCATAGGACTCGCTTTGCATAGCACTATAACTCTTATTTGAGGCAGATTTCACCTTCCATTTGTACGACCAGCCAACCTGACTAACAATTAAGCATAGTGGTCCTGTTATGAAACTTGCGACATAGCATGTGTCAGACATGTATCCATGTATACATACACAATCACAGGCAGACACACACATATACACATGTACATCCACACATACACACACACAAATATTTTCATAAATAATTACATCTTCGTCGGTCCATTTACTCAAACTCGCTTAAGGTAAACCATGTCTCCTGTTTCAGAGGGCGGCTCTGTTGGTGGGCGTGGCTGTGGCTGTGGTGGGCGGGGTCGAGGGCCTCGGGATAGCACAGCCCCTCGCTAGGCTCTTCAGGAACCTCCAGTACCAACGCGATGCTGCCAACACGCTCCTCACCCCTAGCACAACGGCCAACAGGGATGACGACATCTACTACCACCACCACCACCAACCCCACACCCCCAACCACGACACACACACCCACGACGGCTACATTCACGTCAGCCACAACTACGATGACCAGAATCACGACGGCCACAACTACGACTACAACAACTACTACGAAAGCCACAGCCATCACTACGACACCTCCCACGGCCTCCTACGACTACCCCCACACCACGGACGACGCCTACACCTACGCATCCCCCGACGACGATTTCAACACGACCGCCAGCAGCTACACTCGGGCACACGACCAGCCGACCCTACCAGCCGGAAAGGACAACAAAATGGGTAGTGCTGGCTACGAGCACGACACCCACTACCATTACAACCAACACCACCATCACCACACTGGGTATGTTATGACCTTCAACCCCCACTCTGTACATGACCAGCACAACTCTATATATATATATATATATATATATATATATATATATATATATATATATATATATATATATATAATATTCCGGTGAATGGATATAGGAAACAGAATTGTCAATGAAGCTGGTAAAGTAAGATTTCACTTATTCTGCATATGATTTTGATATTTCTACAGATATCAATAGTCTAATGTGGAAGATAAGCATGATACTTATCTTCCCACTTGTAGTCTATCTGCACTTATACTTATCTTCCCACTTCACACTTGTAGTCTATCTCTACTTGTGGTAACAGCGTCACCACATACATTATATCTAGCATTGGTAACACCGTTACCATCAACGTCATAACAGTGGTAACACATCCCCCATCATAATGCTAGGTAACAGCAGTAACACCTTCGCCAGTAACATTATAGGTAACAATGGTAACAGTGACACCAGGGACATGAGGAGAAGAGGTTTAAGGTGTAAGTATCATGAGACGAATCACGTGTAGCAACGACTTGATTCATGGCAAAAGGTATCCATCAGATGATGATGACCCACACCACCGTCTGTGTGAGCCATGCATCGAACCATGAGCCTGGTGATGACATCGGGACCCCAGCACCATGCATCGAACCATGAGCCTGGTGATGACATAGGGACCCCAGCACCATGCATCGAACCATGAGCCTGGTGATGGACATCGGGACCCCAGCACCATGCATCGAACCATGAGCCTGGTGATGACATCGGGACCCCAGCACCATGCATCGAACCATGCATGAGCCTGGTGATGGACATCGGGACCCCAGCACCATGCATCGAACCATGAGCCTGGTGATGGACATCGGGACCCCAGCACCATGCATCGAACCATGAGCCTGGTGATGGACATCGAGACCCCAGCACCATGCATCGAACCATGAGCCTGGTGATGGACATCGGGACCCCAGCACCATGCATCGAACCATGAGCCTGGTGATGGACATCGAGACCCCAGCACCATGCATCGAACCATGAGCCTGGTGATGGACATCGAGACCCCAGCACCATGCATCGAACCATGAGCCTGGTGATGACATAGGGACCCCAGCACCATGCATCGAACCATGAGCCTGGTGATGGACATCGGGACCCCAGCACCATGCATCGAACCATGAGCCTGGTGATGGACATCGAGACCCCAGCACCATGCATCGAACCATGAGCCTGGTGATGGACATCGAGACCCCAGCACCATGCATCGAACCATGAGCCTGGTGATGACATAGGGACCCCAGCACCATGCATCGAACCATGAGCCTGGTGATGGACATCGGGACCCCAGCACCATGCATCGAACCATGAGCCTGGTGATGGACATCGAGACCCCAGCACCATGCATCGAACCATGAGCCTGGTGATGGACATCGAGACCCCAGCACCATGCATCGAACCATGAGCCTGGTGATGACATAGGGACCCCAGCACCATGCATCGAACCATGAGCCTGGTGATGGACATCGGGACCCCAGCACCATGCATCGAACCATGAGCCTGGTGATGACATAGGGACCCCAGCACCATGCATCGAACCATGAGCCTGGTGATGGACATCGAGACCCCAGCACCATGCATCGAACCATGAGCCTGGTGATGGACATCGAGACCCCAGCACCATGCATCGAACCATGAGCCTGGTGATGGACATCGAGACCCCAGCACCATGCATCGAACCATGAGCCTGGTGATGACATAGGGACCCCAGCACCATGCATCGAACCATGAGCCTGGTGATGGACATCGAGACCCCAGCACCATGCATCGAACCATGAGCCTGGTGATGGACATCGAGACCCCAGCACCATGCATCGAACCATGAGCCTGGTGATGGACATCGAGACCCCAGCACCATGCATCGAACCATGAGCCTGGTGATGGACATCGAGACCCCAGCACCATGCATCGAACCATGAGCCTGGTGATGGACATCGAGACCCCAGCACCATGCATCGAACCATGAGCCTGGTGATGGACATCGAGACCCCAGCACCATGCATCGAACCATGAGCCTGGTGATGACATAGGGACCCCAGCACCATGCATCGAACCATGAGCCTGGTGATGGACATCGAGACCCCAGCACCATGCATCGAACCATGAGCCTGGTGATGGACATCGGGACCCCAGCACCATGCATCGAACCATGAGCCTGGTGATGACATAGGGACCCCAGCACCATGCATCGAACCATGAGCCTGGTGATGACATAGGGACCCCAGCACCATGCATCGAACCATGAGCCTGGTGATGGACATCGGGACCCCAGCACCATGCATCGAACCATGAGCCTGGTGATGACATAGGGACCCCAGCACCATGCATCGAACCATGAGCCTGGTGATGACATAGGGACCCCAGCACCATGCATCGAACCATGAGCCTGGTGATGACATAGGGACCCCAGCACCATGCAGTGATTCCCCGCCTCAACCTCTACTTATATATACTTAGGGTTAACAACCATAGGTGACATGTATAACGAGGTTGTTGGGTGATTTCTTACAAATATAATGACAACAAGATGGTCAACCCCTCGCGTTCGATAAGAAGAGGCTAAACTGGATCACTATGAAAAAAAAAAAAACTTTATCAAGATCACATCAGTGAACCTCTTAGAACCTTGAGTGTTTCTCACAACCTTTTGATCATAGTGTTATCTGATGCCAAGCCACACATCAGAAGATACCAGGATCCTCCACCCTAGCGTACCACCCTAGCCTACGAGAGGTGAGTGTGCTGTGTGCGGGGCGTCTGACAGGATCCCCCCCCCACACACATGACCCTGGAGGTCAGTGGACAGTAGTGTGTGGTTGGTGTGTGCTCAGTCTGTCCGTCTCAGCCTTCGGGGAATTTCAGGTCGAATTTGTATCGAGTGGATGTGACACAGCAACTTTCTTTTTTATTCCCCCCTGCTGTAACGTCCTTCTTCCTATGGAATGACCATGGGTAGAGAGAGAGAGAGAGAGAGAGAGAGAGAGAGAGAGAGAGAGAGAGAGAGTGATTTTGTCGAGTTCTTTTTCACACGTCTTTTTCTTGCTGAGTGCGCGCGCATGACTGAGGTTCATTTTGCCTGAGCAACCTGGGCAAAATATTCACATGTGCAGCATGATGAACACGCGGAGGTCCCAGATTCCTCAGAGGAAAGCGATCGAAAAAAAAAAATAATAATAATAATCTCACACTAGCACGTTTCTCCTGACGCAGTTATCACCGGGAGAGCGACGCGCACGGTGGCCACGGGTACGGCAAACACCCTCGCCCCCCGAACCCCAGGCGAGCGGGCTACCAAAACAACCCTTGTCTCGACATGCACAGCGGCTTCTACAGCGGCAACCTGTGTCTGGACGTGCCCAGGATGCTGCCCATCGCCGGCCTAGTCCTCCTGACGCAGTTTCTCGTCGGCTTCTTCGTCAGCCGCTACTGCCCCGCCGAACACCCTCACGTTCACTACCGCAGCCCTGTCATCTTCAACGTCACCAATGGCAACAACATCAGGGTTGGCACCAGGGGAGGTGACCAGGGCCAGGGTCAGGGCCAGGGTCAAGGTCAGGGCCAGGGTCAAGGTCAGGACCAGGGACAAGGACAGGACCAGGGACAAGGTCAGGGCCAGGGACAAGGTCAGGGCCAGGGACAAGGTCAGGGCCAGGGTCAAGGGCAGGGTCAAGGGCAGGACCAGGGTCAAGGACAGGGTCAAGGCCAGGGTCAGCAAGGTGCTGGTGGTGGAGCAGGGGGCGCGGGAGGGGGCGGAGGCGTGGGAGGGGGCGGGGGCGCGGGCGGGGGCGGCGGAGGCGGGGGTGGAGGTGGGGGTGGCTTTTTCGGTGGCGGTCTTTTCGGCGCTGGTGGCAACAGACGACCCGGCGTTCGTGTTGGTGTCAATGCAACTGGTCGTCCTACTGCTGACGGTGGTGGTGAGGACAGTCGTCCCAGTCGTCCAGATGGTTTCGGCGGTGGTGGCAACAGACGACCCGTCGTTCGTGTTGGTGTTAATGCAACTGGTCGTCCTACTGCTGACGGTGGGGGTGACGACAGTCGTCCCAGTGATGAAGACGGTCGTCCAGATGATGGTAATAGTCGTCCACCTGATAGAGAGAGTGGTCCTACTGCTGCTGCTGGTGGGGGGGAAGAAGATGGTCGTCCCAGTGACGTTAACGGTCGTCCAGATGATGGCACTGGTGGTCGTCCACCTGACGGCGACAGTCGTGCCAGTGCTGGTAATCGTCGTCGCCGATCAAGCCAAGGAAGGAGTCGGGGTCACCGTCTGGTTGTCGGAGCCCTGAATGTGTTGCGTCTGCTGGGTCGTGTTGGCTGGCCAAGGGACCGTCCCACGTTCTCGTGGCCAGACCTGGCCAGTGTCGTCAGGTTGCACCTCCTGCCCTCGGGAGGAGCAGCGTCAGCAGAAGCAGCAGCAAAAGGAAGGGCGGAGGAAGGATCCCGCTTCCTAGGTGTGCCCACCATCTGCCCGCTCCTTGCTAGGTATATTCGACGCTGATGTATTCCATCTTTATGAAACTCCCGCAGCAGCGCTCAGGGAACAGGCCACGTCCAGCGGGCGAAATCCTATAGTTATCTTATGTATTTATTTATCATCTACTGATCTCAGTATGTATTGTATCAATAGAGTTAAAATAAATTCTAAATGGTTTTACTAAGTCACAATCCGACCACTACAGTTCCCCGTGTACAAGACTGATCCACGAAGAGAACTTTCATTTCTCGTTCCCCCAGATTGACCTCCTGAATTCAGCTTGTATATAGATGATCATCAGGACAGAACAAATCTACCTCCCGATATTTGAATCATACTAGATAAGTTACCCCAAATTTATAGTTTTCTTCAAATATTTTCTATTGTCAAACAGAAAATGTCTTAATTACGGTATAACTCAACTATACGACTTTAGTCATTTACATCACTAACAACCCCTTGTAAAATTCGTCAGAGAAGATTCTCACGCAAGTACGTTTCATGGTGGGAGGAAAGAGCACCTTCAGAGTACGTCCGAGTGAGAAGCAGGAGTACCTTCAAGCCGTGTCTGTGTGGAAGGCAAGACTCCCTGCAAGACGTGTATGGTTGAAAGAAAAGAGTCGCTTACATGGCAAAGTCTGAAGACGAGACGAGGACTTTGGAGTGTCAACATTATGGTAGGAATAATATCTTACCAATGACAAGCTCACATAGCGAAAAATAATTCATCCAAAACTAAAGCTGCCAAACAAGTAACTACTACCTATCATCGAGTCTGCAAACAGAAAAGGACTCGTACGACAATGGTTCCAAATTATACAAACGATTGAGAAAATAATTTTCTTTGCCAATTAGTACATTCATCTTCCGTCATTCGGCGTATGCATAGTGCTAGACAGCTGCCTTATATAATATATTGGTAACATTACCAAGCAGACATACGGTTATGTACGGACGCGTTCCTGTCTCATTAAAATTACCGGGAGTTCAAGATCCTGTATACTACACTGATGGTAGTGACGTAACAGTAAATGTGGAGGCGTGGCATTTGTTATTATTGATGAACTGTCACAGAATACTGAAAAGCTTGAGAACCACCAAAAAGGCAGACAGCATCATTAAAAGGCAAAACTGCTGGTCTACAGTTCACATTACCGTATGCAACGAAACACCTGTTATGAATAATATCCTATATAATTTGGAGGTTAACGAAGAAAAGTTGCCTTAATGAATGAAGATTAACTTTACCCCCTACTGTGTAATGTGCAGAGGATGTGGCAGCGCTTAGACACTAGCTGTGTGGTTTAAGTGTGGCAGTCTGTACCCTTTCATTTCAATTTGTCACTTCTCAAAGGGGGAAACACACACACACACACTGATCAAACTAACGCTACCTGAGTGGGTATAAGAATTTGGAGCAGCAACATAAAGGAGTCACCAAAAAGACATATTGGTGGAAATTTCTCTCAAAAAAACAATTCTGGGATACGAAGCTGACCTCCTTATAAGGTGTTCATCCTTATAAAACCGATGATCATGATCATCCTTATAAAACCGATGATCATGATCATCCTTACAAAACCGATGATCATGATCATCCTTATAAAACCGATGATCACAATCATCCTTACAAAACCGATGATCATGATCATCCTTACAAAACCGAGACTACGACGTAATCCAGTGGCTGGGATGGATAACACTGTTCTCCCTTTAACTAGTCTCATCGACTTGTTTTCACTCATTACTCAGAAACATATGTACGCTGGTAACCCCACAACCAACAAACCACAGCTAGTCACGGTGGTATAACCAGAAACCCCACAACCAACAAACCACAGCTAGTTAGAACGAACGAGAAAAAAAAAACTAAACTACTGTTATGTATATTACGGACATAGCCAGATACTCTGCTCAATAATAATAAAGTTACACAAAAGGATTACACAAATAATTCTTTAAATTCCAGAAATACACCTTTTAAACGTGTTACTCCGCTTTTGCTATGGCAATAAAACTCGCAAATTTCATATTACATGATTTGATTCATAGCAAAATGAAAGATAGCAATAAATTTGCAGAAATACGACTTGAATACCTAACAACTGCAGCTCAATTCGAGTTTAGAGATTTGCACTATCAAAAATACTAATTCAACAAAAATACCAGTAAATCCAGCTGCCACTCAGATGACTTCTGAATATAAAAGGCAGTAGCAGTAACTGACATGAAAATAAGACAAAATTGGTGTTACTCCTCCCTGCAAAATATTAAAAATATGGTTTGGAGTGATCTCTTCCTATGAGTACCTTAACCTGCTACAGTATCAAAACTCGGCATTTCTTAAGCCCTAACTATACAGCGAGATCGTGATTGAGGTACAACGTTTGGACGTACATGTTTATTCATGTTAGAGTTTATATGAAATTCTGGGTACATATGTGGCGAATGAATGTATGTACATCGGTACGTACACATTTGGATACATGTACATATGCGCAAGTACACGTGTATATGACAATGTATGCTTGTGTTCATATATCTATGTATGTATGCATATTCAAGTATAAACGTATAGGTGCATGCTCCCGTGTGCATTAATGGGCATTTACATAAATACACATGTATATGTATACCCCGGCAACAGGCTGATAAACATACAAAACCTTTGAAACTCAAACTTCATAATATAAACTAATGGCCTGACTGCGGGTTCATACCCAATCCTATGATGTCTTCTTAACAGATTTGAATTCACACCCCTTATTAATGAAATAACTATCTACTTCCCCTTCCGAGAGCCTAATGATTGAATTACAACTTACCCATCAGCGGTTGGAACAGAAGCGTTAAGTAAACCGGACGAGAGAGCGGCGCCTACGAACAGCCAGGGATATTAGAACCATCAACGTCAAGCTCCATCTCCTTCAAGAGTTCCAAGACCATCCTCTCATTATGCATGTGGGCCTAATATGCACAAGATACACGTACACTGTTGCCGCTGAAGTCGTCACGTCTCGTCTGCCAAAAAAAATGGCGCGAGCTTTGTTTATATCCTAGAGGTTTAGTACCATGTCATCTTTTGCCGACCTATTTTAATCTTCATAATTGTCCACTAAAACTTGACTTTAACCTACACTAACGATACTGATTAATTGTATTTGTAGTAAAAATGTATTAAAACGAAACTGGACGCGTTCACAATACATATTCGGAATTTAATTAATTTTACCAGTCGTACCTCCGCCAATCAGACATACGAAAACACTTCGCCATGTACAAAAAAATTGGAACTTTTAACACGGGATTTTTTCGTTTATAGTAATTATTTATCTTGATGAATCCTTTTCGCTATTTCTAGAATAGTTCTCTTGTTCTACATTTCTCAAGCCAATTTTTTTGTTTTTCTCAAAGGGTCAATATCTCGTGGGAAAACTTTTGTCACTTCGTCGCTTGTCAAAATGATTGCTTTCGAAGGCACTTTATCCTTTTTGCTCTGGAATCTATAACTCTTCTATATTTTCATAACCATCAACCATTCCATAACTCTTCCTTAAATTCGGGGTTTTAGGTCCAAAAAGATCAGTCGACTCGTCGAGTTTCAATTGGGGGAAGGAAAATATCCGGAGACAGACGACGTCTTCCCCGCAAACTAATTCTCCGTTCGTTCACTCTGGACTTTGTAATTCTTTGTTAATTACTTAAGCTAAAAAATGTCTATAATCTATTGTATCGTAAAAGGACGATTTTTTTCTCTCCCAATACAATTTAATATTTTGGTCGTCACTTTGTGCGTTTGTAAATGTGCGACTGCCAAAAGTTAACGTTGTACAGCATTAGAGTAAATTCACCATCATAACTAAAACCTCTTTTGTGATATTTATCACGTTTTATATATATATATATATATATATATATATATATATATATATATATATATATTCTTCATTTGATAAGGTTACCAGATCCTACCAACTAGATAAACCTATAAATAAATGTTTCTGCCTAACATACTGTGTTCTATCCATACCAGCTTTGTAACCTAGACCAATATATCTTAAATTTACGTTCTTCCTTACTGAATGTGTTGAAGCTTTAAATCCAATCAATTGCAACGTTAAATCCTTCTTTTTTCAGTGCGTTACATATTAAAACCCAAATGCTTTAAAATGCTGTAGCATGTTACCATGGGAAGAGAGGTTCAAACCACGAGAGCTTTCTTAGTTTCATTTATACGTAAATATAGGTTGGTTAAGGTGCATTTCTCGCCCTTCCGTGCTTGAAATAGCCACGAGTTACGGTACGTTCCCTTTCACACGATCACTTACAGAAATATGTACCTTTGAATAATTCAACGTGGCATCAACTTAGTCAAAAAATACAAAAATAAATTACAGACACACTTATCAAGAGAATGCATTATATGGTACTTAAGTATTCGAAGCCTCGTTGGAGGAGCCAAATCCTATCTCATCATGCAAGTCAAATTCTTTATTGTGTAAGTTTGGTTTTGAACTGCGTAATAATGTAATAAATCTTTCTTCAGTTTTTAATCTTATGGTGAAAATTGTATGGCAAATATGAAATAACATATCGCTTTAATACATCATTAAATTTTTAATATCATCAATCACCCATCCATACGTCTCCAACGTATCCCATCGTTACAAACGAAAATCATGTTAACGAGGACCCTTGGTTACCAAGCCAGTAACAGCTTGTAGTAGTAGCAGCAGCAGGAGGAGCAGCTAGTGTGTGTACACAGTGCACGTCAAGACGTATCACACAGCCTCACAAGCAGCGAGGCCTTGTGAGGCGTCATGTCCTCCCTGAGCAAGTCAGGCAGGGATCACTACCTCGTATTTTCCCATAAGGAGCGATAGATGCGAGGCTTACAGTCACACATGGCCAGCTTCCCCTCGACTTCATGCTCACCAACGGTGGCTGGTTCCCTCGACGCCTTCCCCGTCAATTGTGGTTAATTACGAAGGAATTGCTTTGGGTACACTGGAGTACAGACCTCAGCCTGTTACCTCGGGGTCTGACAACGTCTTCAGAGACGGACCGACCTCCTCCGCGACATCTGTGGTTGGGGCGAGATTTTCTACGTCGACATAACGTACATAGTGTGTGCGTGACACATTAAGTGCATGGTATGCGTGACACATTAAGTGCATGGTATGCATGACACATCAAGTACATGGTGTGCGTGACACATCAAGTGCATGGTATGCATGACACATCAAGTACATGGTGTCCGTGACACATTAAGTACATGGTGTGCGTGACACATTAAGTGCATGGTATGCATGACACATCAAGTACATGGTGTGCGTGACACATTAAGTACATGGTATGCATGACACATCAAGTACATGGTGTGCGTGACACGTTAAGTGCATGGTATGCATGACACATCAAGTACATGGTGTGCGTGACACATTAAGAACATGGTGTGCGTGACACATCAAGTGCATGGTATGCATGACACATCAAGTACATGGTATGCGTGACACATCAAGTGCATGGTATGCGTGACACATCAAGTACATGGTGTCCGTGACACATCAAGTAGATGGTGTGCGTGACACATCAAGCACATGGTGGGCATTACACATCAAGTACATGGTATGCATGACACATCAAGTACATGGTGGGCATGACACATCAAGTACATGGTGGGCATGACACATCAAGCACATGGTGGGCATGACACATCAAGTACATGGTGGGCATGACACATCAAGCACATGGTGGGCATGACACATCAAGTACATGGTGGGCATTACACATCAAGTACATGGTATGCGTGACACATCAAGCACATGGTGGGCATTACACATCAAGTACATGGTATGCGTGACACATTAAGTACATGGTGGGCATGACACATCAAGTACATGGTGGGCATGACACATCACGTACATAGTGTGTATGGTAGGTTATTCTTACCTGGCGCTGGTAAACTGCATGACGTACCCTCGTGTTTACGGCTGGAGTGAACAGACCCATTTCATCAGGTGTGATGCTGGGCACGACAACAGTAATCATTACCAGAAACAAATCCTTTATTACACAAAGATTAAAACAGCGATCGTGGTAACCACAACAACACCACTCGTCCTTTACAACCAAATATCTCACAAACCACTGGATGAGGACAGCTCATCACAATGACCACACGAGTGATCTTCATTTTTCTTTTTTCTTCCAGGAATATTACAAAATGACCTTAAACACATCTAAAGATAAAGGAGGCTCGCTTTGTCTGCAGTTCCAGGTCAGCTTGACGTATGTATGTATGGAGGGAGGGTGGGAAACCCCTGATTTAATAGCCTCCATCAATAAAGGTCACTGGTAGAGAGGGCGTACAAAATAAATGGGACATATTGATGTTCTCTAGTGTGTTAGATCCCTCCAGCCCTGGAGCTGGTGCTACAAAGTTAACCTCTCTCTCTCTCTCTCTCTCTCTCTCTCTCTCTCTCTCACACACACACACACACACACACACATAAACACACAAACACATACACACAAACACATACACACACGAGCACATGTCTTCAGGGTATATAAACAAGATGAGCACATGGTACGAGCCTTCTTTCCTTTTCTCTCGTATATATCAACGCAGATGACAGACGCCCACCACCACCACTCAGTCCAATCGTCCAGGAAATCCCTCGAAATAGATCACACAGAGTGAATCCATTAATTTCCAAAATACTGACGATCCTTCGCTTAATTCTAGCGTATCACTTTGATCAGGAAATGTTCGTCATTTCAAACATACAAGTTGTGGGGTTTCATCCCGTCGTGGTTTGCATGGATGCCAAGTTGTCATCAACGGGCGCAAGACGGGTCACTCTCACGAAACCTGTCCACAGAACAAGAGTAGTGACAGCAGGGGGTGTGTGTGCCTCCCCGGTTGTATTCCAAGTGTTCCGCCTATGAGGTCGACCACTGGCCATAACCATCACCTTCAGCGTCGACCACGAAGACCATCCGTGTTTGTCGTTCGCGAGTCGCGGGCGAGTCAGCAGAATCCCTCCCCCCTTCGGTTCACACCAGGTGGCCTCGTTGCTCCAGGGGCACCTCTGCTTGTGGTGGTCGCCTAGCGCCGAGCGCGAGGGCTGAGAGCAAGGGCGTGGATGTGAGCGGGAGGGCATGGACGTGGGCCTGGGGCGTGGCGAACTGCAAGCCTTCACCCACGCCCACAGAAGACGACATCGGCGGGTTCCTGTTGCCGCCCCTGATATAGTCCTTGGTGATGTGGAGTCTGAAGGGCGTGTTCCTCCGCACTGGACCGTTGCTTTGGGCGTGGGTGGAAGGCGGTGGGTGGTGGGCGGTGTGGCGAGTAGGCAAGGGGTATACAGGGTCCAACGAAGTGATCTCGTACTGTTCCGGAGGGGAGGAGGTCCGCCAAGCTGGATCCCCGTACCGTGCCTCAGACTCTGAAAGGACAAGACAATGGTCATCAGTTCCAGTCGCTACTCCTACCATCACAAGAAACCGAACCTACTCCCACCAACCAAACTTCTAAAAATCCACTCACCTACAAGAGGCACTAACATTCTAGACTTAGTGCTAGTCACAGAGATCAAGTGTTGTCCAAGTAACCATACAGATCACCAAGATATTCAGCATATTGCTCCAAAAAGAGAAATTGCCTCGTAATCCAAAATCTGTGAATGCAACACCAATTTTCTAAAGAAAAAAGGAGACAAAATGTTCCTCACACTATCATCCTTTGTCTTACATTAGTTTTGGATAAAACGTTAGATACAATAATTAAGTATAAAAAGATTGAAATCTTTAACAACTAATAACAAATGACTGATAACTGGCACGGATTCCATGATACAACAGTATGTTTAATAACCCTTCACAGACTTCTCGTCTTATGTATACATTAACTGGGACTCCAAAATACCCTCAGGTGTCACAGGTTTCCAAAAAGACTTTTTGAAAACAAGCGACACATGAAAGACTGCGATTAATATCAAAGCCTACGGTACAAGACACCGACTCTTGTGTGCGGATAGAGGATTGGCTTACAGATAGAAAGCAAAGAATTGTATACAACCCAGTGGTTCAGCACGATTAGCGGGGTTCCACAAGGCTGGCCTGAGACCCATACGTTTCCTAATCCATATGAACCATAGGGAAACAGGACTAACTGGTATAGAATTTCAAAATTTGCCGATGACTCGAGACGGGAAGACTGTCAAAAAAAAAAAAAAAAAATCTAAAGGATTTAGACATACTGAGAGAATGGTCAAATGCAAAGTAATGCATTTCGGCGAATAACATATTATTCACGAATACGACATGCATGACAGACCATCATCAGAAGTACTTGGAAGCAAATATCTCAAGACTATCAATTATGACTTAAAATATCTAATAGAAATCTTCTACATGAGGAATGACTTTAACAATATAAACCACGATAAGTTCTTAACATCAGACGGAGGACTGACAATCCACAAAAGTAATGGCACGAAACTAAAAGGAGAATGTCATAATCACATGGACAAGCGTTTCACCATCGGTAGAGCTGCTCAGTGGGATACACTACCATCAGAAGAAGCTGACGGTGCGATCACCACCATCACCTAAAAATCCTGGCTACACAAACACTGAGACGATATCCATTATCAGGAAAGAAGCCTCATCTGGAGAGAAATGTACTCACACTAATTACATCAGCATAAATTCAATTACTCATTTCGCATTGTAATCTACCTCCCTCAGGAAGAGGCGCTTACTGCTCGTCTTTTTCTCTCTCTCTCTCTCTCTCTCTCTCTCTCTCTCTCTCTCTCTCTCTCTCTCTCTCTCTCTCTCTCTCCTCCCTGGGGGGCGCTTCTACAGAGGGGAGTGTTGGGTGGGGTGCCTTTTGCTGTACCATCCCCGTAGTATGATAAGGATATCGTAAGGGAGATGATGATGATGGGGATATCGTTAACATTACCATGTTCTCGTCGTGGACCGTCAGGTCTCCCGTCGCTCTCGCCCACACCACCAAGACCTGACCAGACGGAGGTCTTACCCATGGCAGCGCTGTGCTGCAAGCGGCGTCCATCGTCGCAGATGCCCAGGGTCAGGTCGGTCTGAGGGGGCGGAAGGACGGCGGCCGCGGGCGGGCCGTGGGCGTACTGGGGTGGCAGGAGGGCGGGCGGGGGTGGGCTGTGGGCGTACTGGGGCGGCGGGTCTAGTGGGTGGACCAGGCAAGTGGTGGCTGCCCTCACGCACGAGGCCTGGCATTCCTGTCGTCCAGACGTGTCCTGCAGGATACAGAGGGCAAGACACATTGTCATGTTTACGTACGTCTGAAAAAAAGAAAAAAAAAATGAAGACTTTTACCTAAAATTTTCTACCCAGGTATGTGAGACGTCCACGACTGGCCACATCAACTCATAAACCCTAAAATATGTGAACCCTCATAACAACATCCTAAAACAAAACAATAACAAAATCTTTCTCATATAAAGTACGACGAGCCATCAAGATCCACTTACCTACAGGAGATACTAACCACACCAGCGAGAGGAGGAGGAGGAGACAATTACGTTCCTCCTTCACTCAATTTATCTTATTACCTGAGACTATAATTAGCCGGAGATGTGGGGGGGAGGAGGGATAGATATGGGGGGGTCTAGCGGCTAATGTGCCTGCACATTTCTCCCATCACTAACGAATCATAACGTTTCATTTCCTGGTGGGAGAATGGTAGGGGAAGGAGAGGGGGTTAGCGAGAAGGTCAAAAGTCGGGGAGATACAGCAACGTCCACGTCTAATATCTCCAAACAGTTTCCGCCTCAAAAAAAAGGAGGGGGGAAAAATTTTTTTTGGAGGGAGCGTTGGCAGTGGTCTGTGAAGATGGGGAGGAGACCGCAAGTATCTTACTCCGTAATGAACCCCGTATGTTACTGGGAGAGAGAGAGGGTGGAACCTCCTCACATACGGTAGCGAGAGTGAGGCCGCGTACCACCGTGTGGTAAAAGGGTGTCAGGGAGGGAAGAAGAGGGGAGGGAGGGAGGGTGGTAGAGATCAGTGGAGGAGGAGGAGGAGGATGGTGGGGTGGTGGGCGGGGTCGGAGCGCCACCTGGGAGAGGCGGGACGAAGGGCACAAGACGGCAGACGGAACAACACCCGAGTCTTCATCGGTGCCACCTCCCGCACGACGGCGCGAGTGTCCACTGTGCGACGGTACGACCTTAAGCTTTAAGCGCGACGGTGCGACTGTCGACTGTGCGACGGTACGACCCCTCGAGCACGACTTTATGACTGTTGATAGTGAAGGTACGACACCTTGACCACGACCGTTGGATATGACGGCCTCGGCTTCGACCCCGACACTTGGAAAAGAGAGAGAGAGAGAGAGAGAGAGAGAGAGAGAGAGAGAGAGAGAGAGAGAGAGAGAGAGAGAGAGAGAGAGAGAGAGAGAGAGAGAGCATTTCTTGACGGTTGTGAATGGAAGTCTCGTCCCTCAAAAAAAAAAAAAAAAAATCCCCTTAATTAGTAGGGGAGTTAATTACTCAACCCCAGACACCGACTTTGATCTGTTGCATCCAAAGGAAGAGTTAATGAGAGAGAGAGAGAGAGAGAGAGAGAGAGAGAGAGAGAGAGAGAGAGAGAGAGAGAGAGAGAGAGAGAGAGAGAGAGAGAGATGGTGGGGGAAGGGGAGAGACTCACCTCACACACAACCTTCTCCGACATGGGGGTGAGCGTCTGGCCCAGGACGCCCTCTGTGGCCGCGGCTGGAGGCAGGAAACCCCTGGTGGCCGTCTTGGTGGAGCCCTTGTCCAGGGAAGCTGTGCACGGGAGGAGAGACGCCGTCAAGTGTTGGTTACTCATTGACTCATCGTGGGTCGTGTTAGGGCCAGCCCACCTCGCTTGGACCTTGGGTCTGTGTGGTCTGTGTCCGTTAGACTCACCTTGGATGTGTGTGGTCTGTGTCCGTGTTAGACTCCCCTACTCATCTTGGGTCTGTGTGGTCTGTGTCCGTTAGACTCTCCTTGGATGCGTGTGGTCTGTGTCCGTGTTAGTCTCCCCTACTCATCTTGGGTCTGTGTGGTCTGTGTCCGTTAGACTCACCTACTCACCGTTTATCTGACTCGATCTACTCACGAGTCTGCCAGACTGATCTACTCACACTCTGTCAGACTCGCCTACTTACCACATGCCAGACTGAGCCACACACCATCTGAGTGACTCATCTGCTCGCCATGTACCCAACGATATTCAACATTATAATCCCACAACTAAAAACACTCGCGCAATTACCACACACACACACACCCACACACACACACACCCACACACACACACACACACATACACAAAATATCTTGACCGTAAAACATTAATTATAACCTGTTACACAAAAACCTATCATCAATAATGTGTTTAAATAACTAATATACTGCCATGATCTGAGAGACACAGTGAAAATGATGGTGGTGTTATTCATTGACGATCAACTTCGTTATCTGTAAGGGTTGTATCAAGGGCTTGGCAACCAGGTATGACAATAACTTAATTGGTTTAACTTTCATTAGCCTTACTCTGACACATCTAATTGGGCTTAATAACTACTCTAGTGACACTGTGTATCTTTATGTTGTGACACACACACACACACACACACACACATTGAATATATATATATATATATATATATATATATATATATATATATATATATATATATATATATATATATATATATATATATATATGCAGAACCACTTCACCGTAAAGAGATAGACAGATATATATATATATAATATATATATATATATATATATATATATATATATATATATATATATATATATATAGAGAGAGAGAGAGAGAGAGAGAGAGAGAGAGAGAGAGAGAGAGAGAGAGAGAGAGAGTGTGCTCACAGTAACTCACAAGTATGGGGGAGGTGAGGGAGTGGAGGAGGAGGGGGTTTGGTCACAGCCACAGGGGATCACATCAAGCGGCACTGACCTGTCAGCCGCTTGCGCGCCCGCCGCTTGATGAAGCAGGTGATGAGCGTCACGTTGAGCACGAGGAGCGCCACGCTCACCAGTGTGGTGATGACCACGATCAGTCCAGACATGTGGGTCTTGGCGGGAGGCGCGGACACTGACGACCTCCTCAGCCCTTGTCGGGAGGCAGGTGGAGGCCATGTTAGGTGGACGTCATCATCATAATAATAATAATAAGGGTAATATTATGATCATTATCATTATCATCATTATTATTATTATCATTATTATTATTATTATCATTATTATGAAAAATGTGCACAGTTTAAAGAACGTAAAGTGACAGATGACTGTAGGTGTATTACGAGAACGTAATATACGAAAACTTACGGCTGAACAGAACGTACGAGAGAGAAATCCTCAAAAGAACGCAAAATATGATAACACTAACGTAAAACCTATAAGATCTTTAAAGCCTAAAAGAACGTAAAATATGACAACACTAACGTAAAACCTATAAGATCTTTAAAGCCTAAAAGAACGCAAAATCTAAGAGGGCTTAAAAAGCTTAAAGAAATCAAACCTAAAGAAGATAAAATACAGAAGACCGTAAACACTGAGAGATCGCATACCGCAACAGAATCTAAAGCTTACAAAAAAAAAGAAAATCGGGAAAAAGAAAACGTAAAGCCTGTGAGAATCGGTATAAAGAAAACGGAAAGCCTGTGAGAATCGGTATAAAGAAAACGGAAAGCCTGTGAGAATTCAAACCCCGCTGAGGATGAAGACTTCAGATAAACACACAAGTCTTACGCCACCACAACACAGTGTGGCCGCGAGGGAGGCACTGGTGGGTGGGTGGTGGAGACCTTTACCTGTGGTGGTGGCGAGGACGGGCTGGTGGTTGTAGGAGGACTGGCCCCGGCGGTTGTAGGCAACCACCTGGAAGTGGTAGGTGGTGGCCGGCGCCAGGCCCCGCACGCTGAACCTCGTCACGTTTTCTGGGTACACGTCTCTGTACTGGGAGGGAATTGTGCTGGTAGTAATAAAAGTAGTAGTAGTACTAGTGGTAGTAGCAGTAGTGGTAGTAGCAGTAGTGGTAGTAGCAGTAGTGGTAGTGGTGTTGGTAGTGGCGGTAGTATTAGTATTAGCAGCAGTAGAAGTAGTAGAAGTAGTAGTAGTAGTAGTAGTAGTAGTAGTAGTAGTAGTAGTAGTAGTGGTAGTAGTAGTGGTAGTAGTAGCAGTAGTAGTAGTAGTAGTGGTAGTAGTAGTAGTAGTAGTAGTAGTAGTAGTAGTAGTAGTAGTGGTGGTGGTGGTAGTGGTATGCAAGGCCCACAGTGTTGTGGTAACGGATAACACAACATGTGTTGGACGGGAGCTCTGGTTATTGAGTGGGATCAAACCCCAGCTACTGTTATGATTATAAACATGAAAGCCAAGAGCCTGGAGCACAGTTGTTATGGATGATCTTTTAGAAAAAAGATAATTTACGTTATTCTTTTGTTGAGTTTCTTCCCTTGAGCTGTATTCCCTCTCTCCACCTCTCCTCGACTTTCTAACTTATCAGCTTTATTTGTTAGCAACCTGGGTAATTAATTACTTAAGTCTTGCGCCATTGGTATTTTTCGGCTGAAAAATAAAAAGCAAGAGGAAGAGGATGAGGAGGAGGAGGAAGAGGAAGAGGATGAGAAGGAGGAGGAGGAGGAAGAGGAGGAGGAAAGACAGGGTAGGAAGGAGGAAGAGGAAAAAAAGATACATGATTTTGTACAAAATACGAAGGGTTTGTGGAGGGGGAAATGTGTGGCACATCCAGTAACTATACTCCTCTCCCACTTCACCCCCGTGCACCCGTAACCTCACACCACAACCCGAGTGTGTGATGAGGGGTCTGAAGATCAGGGAAAATGTCTTGGAACTTGATTTACAGGGCGGGAAGACCAGCGCAACAAGACAAAGACAGAGGAGAGCAGTTCCCTAATATGATTCAAGTCGGACGTTGCCCCATTTTTCAAAAGAAAACTCATCATCTTTATTTTCTTTCTCCGCTCACAAATTTGCCCGTTTCTCGATAATTGAAACGCCTCTCCCTTCTGTAGCTGAAGTCGAACCACTCCAATATTATGTCGGGGGCAAAGGAAAGTAAATAACTGCCAGGGTCATTAATCTTCCTAAATGCAGCTATAAAAGTAAGTCAAAAAATAATATCATTATCAGTATCTGAAGTAAGACATTCATAAATCTGTCTAAGATGTTAATAAAACAAATGACTGAGGAAGGAGTCATTTGCAAACAGTAATCAACACAGTCCTTCCAGGTTCCAGTGTTCTGGACCAGTCACCAGGTATGGTAGCACCAGTGGTGGCACTTCCATGTTCCAGTGGTCTGGACCAGTCACCAGGTCTGGTAACACCAGTGGTGGCACTTCCAGGTTCCAGTGGTCTGGACCAGTCACCAGGTATGGCAGCACCAGTGGTGGCACTTCCATGTTCCAGTGGTCTGGACCAGTCACCAGGTATGGTAACACCAGTGGTGGCACTTCCAGGTTCCAGTGGTCTGGACCAGTCACCAGGTATGGCAGCACCAGTGGTGGCACTTCCAGGTTCCAGTGGTCTGGACCAGTCACCAGGTCTGGTAACACCAGTGGTGGCACTTCCAGGTTCCAGTGGTCTGGACCAGTCACCAGGTATGGTAGTACCAGTGGTGGTGGCACTTCCATGTTTCAGTGGGCTGGCCCAGATAGCCAATGTGGCTGCACCACCGCTGGTAATGCCAGGTTCCAGTGGCCTGGACCAGTGGACAGATAACGGGGTCATGCAGAGGTACTCACATGATACCTGGAGGTGTGGTCAGCGCGGAACCTGATCCGGAACTTCTGGTGGAGTCCGCCGTCGTAGGCGGGCGTCCAGGCCAGGTGGACTGAGTTGTGGGTAGCGTTCGTCACCTGTGGACCAGCTTGGGGGGGAGTCACCACAATCTCCTCACCAGGACTATACTCAATCTTTTCCTACACTACCGTACTGCAATGAACTACTGGAACATCGTAGGGTCTATAAAAAAAAAGGAACTAAATGGTGTAGCAAAAAAGCTCTTTTTTTTTGAAATGTTGTGATATCTTTTTAATGGGATATAATATGACCTAACATGTACTAAAGAACCACCCCTCCCCAACCCAGTCTGAGACATTACTCCACCAGATACACTGAAACTACGCTTCCCAGACTCGTACGCGTTATCCTTTCTCATGCGCAATACAAACTAAGTCAGAATGTCATAAGACCCCCTCCTCATGACTACAAGTTCCTTCCTTCTGTTTGCAGTTATAGACCTTCACAGTCATGATGACAGACCAGGGAATTGAAGCGTCAGTTATAAGACAATGGATCTGAAACCTTTATCATCAGGTTAATCAATAGCTTAGCCCTCTTGAACACTTGAGTTCAGTATGCATCCATGGTCACACTAAGAGTGCACGAATGGTCACACTAAGATGACTCCCACTGTAAGAGTGTACGAAGGAACCATGAAGTGGTTAAGTCTCTGTGACAGTGACCCATTCCAAGACTGACTCCTGTCCTAAGGTCAGAGCCAGGGGCAAGTGGCTACCTCTCTAACTTACCTGGAGGTGGAGAGGGGTGTCGGGCTTGGTGGGCGCCTGAAGACGGAGGGTGACCCGGGAGGACCCGAGCCGGTTCTCCGCCCGGCACTCGAAGTCACCGTAGTCTTCGGCCGTGACGTTTTTCACCAGGAGGACGCTCTCGTAGGTCACCAGGCCGTCCAGTACCTGCACGGGCAGGAGGGAGTTCAGTGTGTGGCTGATGGCATAACCTCTCACAAAGGTGGAAGTCAGGGTGGAGGTGTCAAAGAGTTGTGGTGGTCGTTTGCAACATCGGTGCCACTACAACTACTATCATGACTCTACTACTACTACTACTACTACTACTACTACTACATCTACTACTGCTAAAGAGACAGCAACTTCTACTACTATTGCAGATCTCACGAGCGAAATTACTACTACTTTTACTGTCCTTTACTACTACAATTACTACTACTACAATTTCTTCAAATACTATAACTACTTGTCCAAACATTAGTCACTGTTTCACCAAACTAGCCTTCATCTAAACCTTCTCATCTACCCCTATCCCTCATGTCCATCTATCTATCTCCCATCCACCATTACCTTTTCCTGATGTTGCTTACTTGTTCATTTTCACCCCAGGCTAATCATGTTGCTATCCCAATATTCATTAGTCTATCCGATCCATCCCTCTCCCTTCTCACCCAGCCCCTATCCATCCCTGCTGAGTCCTACTATCCCTCGTCCGATCCCGCCTAGCCAGATCTACCCAGTTTCTGGCCTCGACTCGCCTTAGGGTCTTCCAGGAAGTATCTCTGGTCGGCTCGGGTGTAGGTGGGTGGGTGGATGAGGGTGTGTCGGTGTGTGTACCACGCGAAGCGGACCGTCGGGGCCCCCGACGCCCGACAGATCAATCGGGCGTCGCGTCCGACTTCCGCCGACGTCCTCTGTCGTCTCACCGACTCGTCGATGGTCGGCTTGTCTGTCGGGGAGAGACGACGGGTGGATGTGAGAGAGAGAGAGAGAGAGAGAGAGAGAGAGAGAGAGAGAGAGAGAGAGAGAGAGAGGAGAGGGGAAGGGGATTTACACATTACCATACATAAATTACTATAAATTAACAAGCAATTTGCTAATCTTCCTCACACTGAAAGCCGAAGGTGTAATGTGCCGTAGATTAGTAGCTAGAAAAGTAATTCGTCTTATAACAAGAAAGGTAATTAGCATTAGGGCACTAATTAGAGAGGCAACCAGCCTAAGAAAGACAAGGTGTCTCCTCTATTGAGAGTGGTAGTTAGCCTGAGACTTTTATCTCGGGAGGTAGTTAGCTCTAGATGGGTAGTTAGCCTTACGTCAATATCTAGCGAGGTGGTTAGACTCGTATCTTGAACAGAAGCTAGACTTCAAAACCAACCAGAGACGCTGTCAGCCCCTGAACAGCATCTACGGGGGTCGTGGCTTAGCTACTGTGCAGTATCTACAGAGGAGGCGTTCAAACCCCCTGAGGAGTACCTGTCTACAGCAGTATCTACCGAGGTAGCGCGTCCCCGGGGGTTGTGAGGCAGGCAGGCAGGTCCTAGCCAGATCGGCAACACCCTCAGGCAGGCAGGAACTCACGGGAGATGAGGAGGGTTGGGTGAGGCAGGCAGGTCCTAGCCAGATCGGCAACACCCTAAGGCAGGCAGGCAGGCAGGCAGGTACTCACGGGAGATGAGGAGGGTTGGGTGAGGCAGGCAGGCAGGTCCTAGCCAGATCGGCAAGACCCTCAGGCAGGCAGGCAGGCAGGAAGGCAGGCAGGCAGGTACTCACGGGAGATAAGGAGCGTAGCATTAGCCACCGCCGCGTCCCCGACCTCATTCATGGCGACGCAGGTGAAGGCGCCCATGTCGTCTATGGTCGCGTTTCGGATGATCAGCTGCAGCCCGTTCTGCCACATGGACGACAAGGGGGTTAGTGAGGCACGAACGACACACACAGGGGGATTAGCAAGGCACGAACGACACACACAGGGGATTAGCGAGGCACGAACGACACACACAGGGGGATTAGCGAGGCACGAACGACACACACAGGGGGGATTAGCGAGGCACGAACGACACACAGGGGGATCAGCGAGGCACGAACGACACACGAAGACAACTATATCATAACATCCTGGTCGCGAAACCCGGTGAAACAACTGATTTAGCAAAGCGACTGAAGCAAGAGTCCAACAGAAAATGGTTAGATGCCTGAGAGCAGCAGCGTAGAAAACGGAGCACCGGGGCTAGCGAGACAGA
This sequence comes from Panulirus ornatus, assembly GCF_036320965.1. Taxonomy (NCBI): domain Eukaryota; kingdom Metazoa; phylum Arthropoda; class Malacostraca; order Decapoda; family Palinuridae; genus Panulirus; species Panulirus ornatus. The sequence continues at coordinate 10,361,295 of NC_092288.1, read as the reverse complement.
GAGCCATGCAAATGTGTGGCTAAACCTATAAATATGTCTGCCCAGGTGTCAGGGTTGGAGAGCAGGTGTTGCAGGTGTCAGGGGTGGTGGACAGGTGTTGCAGGTGTCGGGGTTGGAGTGCAGGTGTTGCAGGTGTAGGGGTTGGAGGACAGGTGTTGCAGGTGTCAGGGGTGGAGAGCAGGTATCAGGGTTGGTGAACAGGTGCTGCAGGTGTAGGGGTTGGAGGACAGGTGTTGCAGGTGTCGGAGTTGGAGAGCAGGTGTTGCAGGTGTCGGGGCTGGACAGCAAGTGTCAAGGGTGTCGGGCAGGTGTTGCAGGTCTCGTGGCTGGAAAGCAGGTGTTGCAGGTGTCGGGGTTGGACAGCATCTGTCAGGGCTAAGTGGAGGGCAGGTGTTGCAGGTGTCAAGGGTTGGAGAGCAGGTGTGGCAGGTGTACATAACGTACCTTCTGGTACTCTCACGTCGAAGGGAAAACTGGACAACGGAGAAATTATGACAAGGATAATATCCGACTGATTCTATACGCGTAACTAAAATATGAAATTAAAAAGAAAATCCGTCAAAATAAAATCGTGTCTCAGTAAAAAAAAAAAAAAAAGAAAATTCAAATTGAAAAACTTAAAAAAAAAAATAAATAAATCCTAACTCAACACCTGGCTTAGACAGACGTGTTTGTCCAATGACACAGACGATTAAAAAAAGGAGAAAATAATAATGATTAACACCGACGAAATAAATAGAATAACTACGATAATGATAGATAACTACAACCCCAGAGTGAAGCAACAGATAGGATCTTGGAGCAAGATTGATGAAATACTCCTCAGCGAGACGACAAACTGGTAAGCCAAAGATGATGTATAGGATGAAGGAGGCTAAGCGATCCTTCATTATACATCCTGGGTAATGTATCTGGCCCATGATGGATGGCTTCTCACACACACACACACACACACACAGAGGCTTACGTGGCAACACACATTTTCTTTTTAACCATTTCCATTTTGGCAAATGGAAGGCGATCTGAGGTTGACGCCTTTTCAGCAGGATGGTACGGCCCTTGAGCACGAAGGTAAGGTCACCCCCTCACCTCCTGACGACGCCAATACGACCACTGAGCACGGCAACAGTGAACCTTGAGCACGACGGTACGACTCCTTGTTAACACGGCGGGTCTGAGAACGACGGTGTATGACCCTCGAACACGACGAAACGACTCTCGAGCACGGCAACAGTGAAACGTAAGCATGAAGGCACGACCCTTGGGTATGTCAAAGTCGTGCCGACGTAGAGGCATGACATAGGCACGACACTTTGGCTATGTCTAGGTCGTGCCTAGGAAGACATATAACACAGACACGACCCATGGCTATGTCTAGGTCGTGCCTAGCAAGACGTATAAGCACAGGTTTGGGCCATATCATAGCTGCCCACCCCACAAGAGACTGGGAGAGCAGGTCTGGTCTGGTCTGGTCGTCGCTCACCAGGTGTGTTTACCTCAACACCAAAAATAAAACCATTTTTCACGCTTTATAAAACTTTCAGTATTTTTGTTATTTAGAGAAATACCAGTATATACAAATATTTCCACGCGCCATAATACTGTTCTGCTGTTTAAAAAAAAAAATAATAATAATAATTACAGAATGATATTGTACCATTATCAGGGAACAATTTATGCAGTGGAATCTACAAACAAACTTTCCTTTTTTTAATGAAAAATTAAAAAAAAAAAAATTTTAATAATCATTTATTTCTAAAGGGAAAAACTGAAGGCAGAAGTGAAGCATCTTAGCATTAACAAACAGGAAAGTAAAGATAATTATGTATTCTTTTTCTTTCATACTATTCGCCATTTCCCGCATTAGCGAGGTAGCGTTAAGAACAGAGGACTGGGCCTTAGAGGGAATATCCTCACCTGGCCCCCTTCTCTGTTCCTTCCTTTTGGAAAAGGAAGGTGTTCAAAGACTTGTACAACTGGTGGTTATCACTTGAAGCTAACGACCCTTGGCAGACGACAAGCCCGAGGCCTAGCAAGTAACCAACCAGCCAACATTATCCTAGATACAAATTTACTTATACTACAAATCTGGAATATGGAGGAAACAGCATTGACAATGAGGGATCATATTTTTTTTTTTCTGCCTGTGGTGTCGCTGACCTGGGCGGGGAGCTGCCTGAGGTGTGTCCTGGTGAAGTCGTAGCCGGGGCGCCGCCAGGTCAGGTTGGGCAGGGGCCTGGCCCGGGCCATGCAGGCCAGGGTGGCGCTCTCCCCTACGGACACCGTCTGCACGTCTGTGACCGATGTTATCACCGCTGAGTCTGCAGGAATGGGAAGAGAGAGGGAGTGAGAGAGAGAGTCAGTCAGTTGGTGTATAGCAGTTCACATTTCGCAGTCTCCCTCAACCAATTCCCAGGATTCCTTTTCTTTTTTCTAAGGTAATTTACCAGGATTCCTCCTCCTTTTTTTTAAGGTAATTTATATTTAACATCAATGTAATCCATCCAAATGTAACCCCATCCACTAGAATGTTGCTCATCCTATGTTTACCATTCAATAATTCACATCCATCAGAGGCCCTTCACACTTGACCATGTTGTTCCTCCTTCACCTCATACCTGATGACCCGCGATGGAAACACGGATCACGTTCCTCCTAAACACTCATAAACTCACAAGATGCCCTTCACGTCTAACATAAAGACGTCTCACGGTGTTCTCGAGACTCATAATATACTCACACCAAAGCCCTCATTATTTTCGCGGTGCACAACCATTTCCAGTAGGACTCTCTCCTGGAAATGAGTCCTCCTGGAAATGCATGAGAAGAAATCACAGCTGGAACTACTCACACTTGACCCTCACGGTGACATTCCTGGTGGCGTTGCCCTCCGAGTTCGAGGCCCGGACGGTGTAGAGGCCGGCCTGGTCCCTAGTGACCTCCGTCAGGTTCAGGACTGGCCCCCGCATGACGGCCTCCGCCTCGTCTCCCTCCTCCCTCAGGTGGCGCCAGAGGAACGTCACGTGAGGCGGGTTGCCCCGGGCCCTCGCCTGCACCAGGACGTTTTCCCCCTCCGACACCTCCAGCTGGTGGGCGGGTTCCTCCACCCACACGGGCGGGTCTTTGTGGGGAAGAGACAAAGAAATCGAGGGTTAGCCTCTGCAGACGACATGAGCAAAAGGGGAAAAAATGGAGGAACCGAAAAAACTGATCGTATCATGGTTTTCCATACATACATAGATAAGTCTAACTCTCTCTATGTTCTACATAGCTTTGTCAGGGGGACATGCATATACCCTATGCTTACTCAGGTATACCCTAAGCTTACTCAGGGGGACATGCCAACAGGTTCTTAGACGTAACGGAACATTCATCCATCATTTCATCCTTTTTCAAAGCTGTTCCAGGACACGAGTCGTCCGTCACACCTCCCTGATCAGCACATATAAGTACCCTCATATTACTTACTCATCCACCCCAGCCGTACGCCTCACACTGGCTACCTATGACGAGAGTGTGCGTGTCGCATTTACGCATGTGTGTGTGTGTGTGTGTGTGTGTGTGTGAAGTGCATACGTTTCTATTCCTTGACACACCCGTTACTCACAGAAGACAGAGAGGGTGAGGTTTCCTTGCAGGGTGGCGCCCAGGTGGTTGTGGGCGTGGCAGGTGAACACCGCCCCGTCGTCCTCCATCCTCACGCCCACCTTCACGCTGTACCTGGGGCAACACGAGAGTAAACCGCACGTATAAACTCATGTATGTATGTAATTCCCTCGTGAAACCTGTATGTTGCATCCCCATACGTTATATCGAAATTCCGTCCCCTCATCGAACTCCTGAAACATTCTCCGTCTTACCGTATGTACTACTACCCCACGGGTGATGTGGTCAATAATCATATACACCATGGCTGTTCGTACCTCTCAGTCCCCCTACCTCAGCCAGAAGCGCGTCACACCTTAGGATCACACGAGTGTGTGTGTCTCATGTCTCCACGGCCTGACCTCCCAACAGGCAGTTAGCCACATCGGACACGAACACCCTACACCAACTCGTAACCGAAGGCATAACACTTTAGAGACTGAAGTATATTTACTTATCGAGGAACCTACTTAACGTACTTCACGTCCCCTCCCGAGCACATACTGACCGTCTCAAGGTCGACCTACCTGGTGGTGGTGCCGCCGAACTGACCCGGCTTGACCTCCACGTCCCCCGGCTGGAGCTGGGAGTCGTCCCTCCACCAGGAGAGCTTGGTCTGGGGGTTGCTGGCGCCAGACTCGCATATGAGGGTGGCGTGCGAGTCGGCCTTGATCGGCAGCGGCCGGGCCGACACACTCACTTCTGACGGAGGGACTGACGGAGAGGCAGACGTCAGGCGCACCGAGTTCGGGGGAACTTTTGTTCTAGAATTACAACTCAAAACTTATATTAACATTAGATAGGAGGTTTACTGAACACCGTTTTCTTATCTGTCTCTCTAATATATCAATCAATCCTTCTATGTATCTATGAATGACTATCTTCTATCTATATCTAAACAGTACTTGAAAAAGTCTGTCTTTTATTCAACTTATTAAGTACGAAAACAGAGATATCAACACAGATGATGAGAACAAATGAACATCACTACATCGTAACATATGAGATGATATATCACGTGTGCTGTTATTCATATGTGCTGTTATATCACGAGGAAGCCAAGAGTCTACTGACACAGGACGCTGAGTATGACGGAAGCGACCAAGGGCTCGACGGTGGCAGCATTCTTGGCCTCACACCTGTACTCGGCCCAACGTACGGTGTACCCTGGCCTGTACCTCGGCCCAACGTACAGTGTACCCCGGCCTGTACCTCGGCCCAACGTACAGTGTACCCCGGCCTGTACCTCGGCCCAACGTACAGTGTACCCTGGCCTGTACCCCGGCCTGCACCTCGGCCCAACTTACAGTGTACCCTGGCCTGTACCCCGGCCTGCACCTCGGCCCAACTTACAGTGTACCCCGGCCTGCACCTCGGCCCAACTTACAGTGTACCCCGGCCTGCACCTCGGCCCAACTTACAGTGTACCCCGGCCTGTACCCCGGCCCAACTTACAGTGTACCCCGGCCTGCACCTCGCCCAACTTACAGTGTACCCCGGCCTGCACCTCGGCCCAACTTACAGTGTACCCCGGCCTGCACCTCGGCCAACTTACAGTGTACCCTGGCCTGCACCTCGGCCCAACTTACAGTGTACCCCGGCCTGCACCTCGGCCAACTTACAGTGTACCCCGGCCTGCACCTCGCCCAACTTACAGTGTACCCTGGCCTGCACCTCGGCCAACTTACAGTGTACCCTGGCCTGTACCCCGGCCTGCACCTCGGCCCAACTTACAGTGTACCCCGGCCTGCACCTCGGCCCAACTTACAGTGTACCCCGGCCTGCACCTCGGCCCAACTTACAGTGTACCCCGGCCTGCACCTCGGCCCAACGTACAGTGTACCCTGGCCTGTACCCCGGCCTGCACCTCGGCCCAACTTACAGTGTACCCCGGCCTGTACCTCGGCCCAACGTACAGTGTACCCCGGCCTGTACCTCGGCCCAACGTACAGTGTACCCCGGCCTGTACCTCGGCCCAACGTACAGTGTACCCTGGCCTGTACCCCGGCCTGCACCTCGGCCCAACTTACAGTGTACCCCGGCTTGTACCTTGGCCCAACGTACAGTGTACCCTGGCCTGCACCTCGGCCCAACTTACAGTGTACCCCGGCCCAACTTACAGTGTACCCCGGCCTGTACCTCGGCCCAACTTACAGTGTACCCCGGCCTGCACCTCGGCCCAACTTACAGTGTACCCTGGCCTGTACCCCGGCCTGCACCTCGGCCCAACTTACAGTGTACCCCGGCTTGTACCTTGGCCCAACGTACAGTGTACCCTGGCCTGCACCTCGGCCCAACTTACAGTGTACCCCGGCCTGCACCTCGGCCCAACTTACAGTGTACCCCGGCCTGCACCTCGGCCCAACTTACAGTGTACCCTGGCCTGCACCTCGGCCCAACTTACAGTGTAGGCCTGCACCTC